>NW_028325230.1:319419-479128 GCF_987193195.1 Phasianus colchicus | reverse complement strand
CGCACAGCGCCGGCCTCGGGCCGGCACCGCGACCGCCTGGAGCGGAACGTCAAGGTGCCCCGGAGCCGCTCGTCTCCAGCGGGTTCCCCACGCCACCGCCGGGCCGCGCCGCCCGCCCGGACGCCCCGCTCCCCCACCTGCCGGCGGCCGCCAGCCCGCGCTCGCCGCTCTCCCGGAAGGCCCGCACGGAGCGGGACGGGGCGGCGCGGGCCCGGCCCCGCTGAGGTCCCCCACATCCCCGCCCTTCTCCTCCCGCAGCCGCAGCCGGGGCCCGGAAGCGGAGCGGGCGCACGACGGCAGGCATCGCGAGGGCAGCGGGGCCGGGGCCACGGGGACGCGCGCGGTGATGTCGCAATGACGGCGCGCCCGCGGACAGAAAGGACCCCGCGCGGAGCGCCCGCCCCGTTCGGCGCACCGACCAATGGCAGAGCGGAGGAGGCGGGGCCGAGCGCGGGCTCTCCGCCAATGGCGGCTGCGGACGCGGGGCCGCCGCCATGGAGATGCTGATGGCGACGGCGGGATGGAGGAGCCGCGGGGCTCCGCGCGGGGAAAGCGGCGGTCCGCCGCCCCGCGTCCCCGCCGCCGCCCTCCCCGTGCCTCAGGGACGCCGGGCGGTCAGGGGAAGGCGGCGCGGGGGCACGTTCATCCCCCGTCAGAATCCGGCTGCCCTCGGAGGAGGAACCGAGCCGTCCTCCGTCGTTGCGGCGAGGCGCTGCCGGGCTGCGAGAAGCGGCGGCTGACCGCGAGAGGCGGGACCCGCCCGGTGTCCGGGAGCGGCTCCTGGCTGAGCCGGGCAGCCCCGGAAGAGAGGGAGCGATCGCGCGGATCGAGGCGCGTTCGAGCCCGGCACGGAGTCCGGCCCAGCGGAGTCCGCTTCTCGCTCGGCTCCAGTCATCGGCAGCGCTGTGCTGAGCTGCTGCCCCGCAGCTGCAGTCTCCAAGTGCCGTTTTCCATCTGATGCCGTGGAGACGGTGCGCCCTCCCTCATTGCAGCGCGTGAAGCCATCCTCGTGACGACAGCGCATGCGTGATGGCGTCCCCATGGCGACAGCGCCTCAGCGCGTGCGCCGCGCCGTCGCTGTGGCGCCGCGCCGTCCCCGCTGAGTGACGTCATCAGCCCCGCGACTGAGGAGGAGGCGGAAGTGGGGCGGGACACCCCGGGGCTCCGAGCGCCGCCTCAGCTTCTACAGGTGGGTGTTCCGGGGGGGGCCCCGGGGTTAAGGGGGCTGGGGGCCACGTGCCGCTCTGCGTTGGCCCCGCGGGGTCTCTGTGGCGCTCGGGGCTTCCGCTCGGCGGGGGCAGCTGCCCTGTGTTTCCCCGCCTCCCCCACCCCGTGTATTTCACTGCCCTCCTCCCCTCCCCCTGCCACTGGTCGCCCACAACCTCCCCCGTCGCTCTGTGTGACCCCCGGGGTTGCGCCTCCCCTCCCCTTTTTCCCCTTTCAGTTCCTCCATTCTGATCACTGTAGTCCTCTTCCACCCCTCCTGTCTGTGCCTCCCCCGTTCTGACCCCCGGGGTCCACCTGCCTGCCCCCTCCCCCTCCCGATCCCTCATTGCCACCTGAGCTCAGGTGCCTCACCAACTGCCCCAGTACTTTACCATCACCCAGACCCGCAGTCACTGCGGAGCCCCGTTTGCAATGAGGATCTGGAGAACCTCTCCCAGCCATGGGCAAGTTGCACAGCAATGCATCCATCCCACGGTGAGGCGTCCAGAGCCGCTGCAAGCAGCTCCAGCCTTTCTCGCACGGAATAAACCAACATACGGAGCGGTGCGGGGGGACAGCCGCTGCCCTCTTTCTCCTCGTGGCTTTCTCCCCGCAGCCTGGCCAGGGCTCAAGGGGAACGAAAGGAGTCGTGCTGTCAATCCTGCTCTAGCACGGGCCTCTTTAGCAAGACTGTCTGCCCAGCCCCTCTGCGTCGGGCTTCATCGGGTAACGAACACAGCAGCAAAGCCGCCCTCGGCTCCTCGGGGAGGGCCCGCCGTCCTCGTGGAAACGCAGCGTGACAGCACGCGGGTTCCAGCAGCACCGGTGCTGTGACTTCCTCTGCCCGCCCTGGAGCCGCAGCCCGCGAGCTTTCCCGGCCTCGCACACTGAGCAGCCGAACCTGCCGTGCTGCACGCGGTCCCTCCGGGCAGAGGCCCACCAGCTCTGAGCCTCGCCCGGCCGCCGCTTCAGCCGTGGGGAACGGCGGCACGCAGGCTGAGCCGGCCGCCATCGGCGCGGGGCGACGGCGAAGGCCCGGCCTCTCATTGGTCAGCGCCGGCGCCGCCCCGCCACCGGCCTCCCTCTCATTGGTCAGCGCCGGCGCCGCCGGCTCTCTTCTCGCTCCCCTTCCCTTCAGCTCCCTTGCGGCGTCTCTCCCCTGCCCCGTTCCCATCCCCTGCCGTTACCTTGCAGCATCTCCCACCAGTTTCCTTCCCTTCCCCTCCCTTGCGGCGTTTCCCCCCAGTCCCCTTCCCTTCCCGCATCTCCCTCTGGTCTCCTTCCCTTCCCTTGCATCATCACCCCGGTTTCCTTCCCTTCTCTTCCCTTGCGGCATCTCATACCGGTCCCCTTCCCTTTCGTTCCAGCCTTTCCCCCTTGTCCCCTTCCCTTGTAATGTCTCACCCTGGTTTCCTTCTCTTCCCTTCCCATGTGGCAAATTCTCCCAGTCCCAATCCCATTCCCTTCTCTTCCCTTACACGATTTCCCCTGTCCCCCTCCCTTCCTATACGGCATTTCCCCACAGTTGCCTTCCCATGCCTTCCCTTCCCTTATGTCATCTCTCCCATTTCTATCCTTTCCCTTCCCTTCCCATGGGGTGTCTCCTCCTGGTCTCCTTTCTCTTCCATTACCTTGTGGCATCTCCCACCAGTTTCTTTCTCTTCCCTTCCCTTCCCGTTGCCCCTTGTGCAAGTCATGGAATCGTGCACCATTAAGTTTCATTATTACCATCAGAACACGCTGGATGTGAGAGTCACCTTTTTTGCCCTGTTAGTAGGCCATGACAGAATTGGATCTCCTCTGAAAGGACTCTGGGTTCCCACTGCTGCTGTGTGTGTGTCCCTGCATGGTCCCTGCTGGATCACAGAACCCACAGGGTAGGAGGAGAGAAGCTTCAGACGAGACAAGGGGCATCGAGGTCAGCTCCTGGACATCAAATCACGTGCCTCAGAGCGTATTCCTCCAGCATCTCTGGATGCTGCCTTCTGACTGAGAGAACCACCAGGGAGTGTGTCATCAGTGACAAAAAATACAAAATGAATGTCTTCTGGTATTGCTGGAATACAAAAAAAGCCAGAAGGGGCAAGACAAGAAGCGAGATGAGGTAAGGGGAGGCCAGAAGAGGATGGCAAAAGAGGTGAGGTGAGATGAGGGGATGCCAGAAGGAGAATCCAAAAGAGGTGAGACAAAAGGCTAGGGGAGACAAAGGGGGATGAGAAGGGGATGGGAGAAGGGGGTGCCAGAATGGGACACCAGAAGGGGGTCAATAAGAAGTGAGATGAGATGACACCAGATAGGGATTCCAGAAGGGGACACCAGATAGGGCAAGATGAAAGGTGAGATGTGATGAGGGGAGGACAGAAGGGGGCGCCAGAAGGGGCGAAACAAAAGGCAAGACAAGACAGGAGGTGAGGCGAGATGAGGGGACTCGAGAAGAGGAGTTGGCAGCAAGGCTAACCACCATGAGCCCAGGACCTTTTTTCAGCCGTAGTTAATTAACTCTTGAATAACTTCCCAAATGCCCCTGGGCTTGGCAGAGTCCCCTGGCACAGGCTGAGCCTGGTTTGCAGCCAGCTCGTACTTCGGCCCCAGGGCATGGGAAGGAGCCGTGGATCAGGGGACAGGCACTGAGTGCTGGGAACCCAATGGCACCGAGCCCCAAGCACCAAATCAAGCATCTGGTACTTGCCTTCTGTCTTCCAGGACCACCTGGAGATGGTCCCTATATCAAGGATTTGTCCAAGTAGGTATGCCAGAGTCCTCTTAAGTCCTGTGAGGCACCAAGGTGAGAGACCGATCCCTTGGGGCCCTAGGAACATGACATCTGGGGACACTGAGAAGTGAGAGGCCAATGGGACATGGACAGTGGGGACATCATGGTGACACGGGGACATCGTGGTGACATGAGGACAGGGGGACACATAGAAGCAGGTGGGTGACAGGGACATCAGAATACAGGGCAACAAAGACACGCGTCCCTGGCAGTGTCCACTCAGCGCCCTTGTTGCCAAGCAGGAGATCGGGAGTGAATAAAAATCTGGCAGTGGCAGCTGGGTTTCCTTGTCATTTACTGCTGCAAAACCCAAAGACCATGACTTTTAGATCTTTGAAATCTCAGAATCGTGGGGTCTTAGACTCATAGAATGAACAAATCATGGAACCACAGAATCACAGTATCGTAGAACTATAAAGTCAAGGAGTCACTTGGGTGTGACAAGACCCCTACAGTCTCATCAGGAGACACGTCGTGTATTTTCTGCTCATAACCAACATCAGGAGTCACCACGTTACATCCAGAAATCTGCATCATGAATCTGAAACGGCAGTAGTGCTGCCTCTGTCCATGAGGACAATTTGTCCTTAGGACACGCAGTCAGGCAATCAAAAATTTGTGTTGGGGTTTGGAGTCACTGGGCTGTGTGCCTGAGTTTCAGCAGAACAAAAGGTGTCCTACTGGTTTTGTTCCCGTGATGGTCCAGCCTCCTGTCATGGCTTCAAAGAAAGTGACTCTTGTTTTATCCAGATGAAAAGAAATAATAAAACACTGATAAATGGCTCAGAACTGTAAATGGCTCAACGGTTCCTCAAGGAAAAGCGGTGTGCTAATTTTAAGTGTTATGTCTGGCAGAATGGATAGCTGGTCACGGCCTTGTGGGACGTTTCCCATAGATAAGAGAGCTGCTGTGCTCTGAAAAGATCACTTGAATGTCTGCTTTGGAAATTGCCCAGAGAGCAGTCAGCTGGAAGAGTTTCCTTTGGGCTGCTTCTGCTCTGCAGCGTTTGTCAGGGAGCTTATCAGTGCTGTGTGTTTTGCTGTATTTAAATACAGACTGACATCACACTTAGGTGAGGTGAAGACTGTTTTTAAGATAAAGGCAAAGCAGGTGGGTGATACTTGGTAGTAACTTCACATTAAAGGTTCCACTCAGGAAAACCCTCTTTGCTGGTTTGATGATATCTAAAAAGGAATCCTAAGTTCTTTGTGACTGTACAATGCTGAAACGTAAAGTGTGATGGGGTCCGAGGTTCTCAGGCTGCTCAGCCAGCAGCTGAGCATGGAATCATGGCTTCTTTTAACTTGGAAAAGACCTCTCAGGTCATCCAACCATTAACTCAGTGCTGCCAATTCCACCGCTAAACCCACAACCTGTGACATGTCACCATATCTGCATCATGTCACCCTGCTGGGCCCCGGGCTTGTGGTGCTGGGGAGTAGGTGCGGGGACAATGGCATGGCACATCCTTGGTTGGGCTTGATGTTCTTAGAGGTCTTCTCCAACTTAGTTCTTCTGGGATTCTAGGACAATAGGACTCTGGGATTCGGGCATGATATTAGGATTCCCCCCTTTGGGGCTCGGTGCCATTGGGTTCCCAGCACTTAGTGCCCTTCCCCTGATCCCTGGCTCCTTCCCATGCCCTGGAGCCAAGGTAGGGGCTGGCTGCATGCCAGGCTCAGCCTGTGCCAGGGGACTCTGCCAAGCCCAGGGGCATTTGGGAACGTGAGGGGGGTCCCAAGAGAATAAATGCAGCCCTGGCTTCTTGCAGCCTCACCCAGCTCCCAGCGTACAGTGGAAGATGAAAGCAGTTGCTGTCATCGTGCTCCTGCTCCTCGCCTCCATGTGCCTCCAGGCACAGGCTAGGGTGTGCAGACGGGTTCTTGGTAACGGGCTGGCTCGCAACCACTTTCTCCTTGGGTTCCCTTGCTTCCTGCTCTTTGGGTCCCCTCTGTCCCCTTGGTTTCCTCGCTTTGGGTTCCTTTGGTTCCTTCTCTTTGGGTCCCTGGGTTCACTTGGTTTCCTCTTTGTGAGTCCTATTGATTCCCTTTCTTTGGGTCTTCTTGGTTTCTTCTCTTTGGGTTTCCTCTTTAGGTCCCCTCTGTCCCCTCTCCTTGCATCCTCTCGGCCCCCCTTCTTGGGTCCCCTTGTTTCCTTCTTTGGATCTCCACCTTCTGGTCTCCACCCCCAGCCAATCCCCACATTCCAGGGACTCCAGATGACATGTGGAAGCAATTGGGTCTGTGGGAACCAGTAGGGATTTTCCCTTTAAGACCAAGGGGAGGCCATATGGGGTTGTTGCGAAGGCATCACCCGCTGCCATATGCTTTCCTATTAACTCCAACCCAAACTGTCCCTCATCCTCCTTCCTCAGCTCCTGGATGACTTCGAGGTGGGAGCAAGCGGAGCTTTTGATTTAGGAGTGAGTACTACGGTGCCCTCAGGAGGTGCCTCCCATTTGGGGAGCCCCAGGTCCTCAGTGGTTTTTGAGGAGGTTCTGGTGCCCACTGGGATCTCCTCATTTCTCCCACTGCAGCTTAAGTTGCTACGAGGAAAGCGGAACTCCCATTCCCTTCCCCCTCTGCTGGCGCTCCCAGATCCCGTGGTTGTGAATCTTCCTATCAAGGTGAGTGACACTGGGGGACCCCTGTATCCTGCAGGGTCCTGGGCTGTGGGGGGACCCCAAATCCCTCTGGACTGGGAGGTGTGGAGGAGATCAAAAAGGATCCAAGAAGAACAGTGCCATCCCTGTAAGGTGCAGGTGATCGTCGTGGTACCATAAGGACCCCATAAGGTCACCCAAAGAACACAAAGGGTTCTGGTGCCATACAGACCAAATAAAGTGACCATAAGGTCACCGCCTGCACTTTGACTTTCAGGATGAAACACTGGTGCTGTCCCCACCATGTTCCATAAGGACTTGATCATCCCTGCATATCGCCACCAGATCTTTGAAAGAACACAGTCCGTTTTCCCATAAAGAAACACCAATAAACACCGCCAGCAAAGCTCCTGTGTCTGTGTGTCCCTCTATTCTTGCATCCATCAGTCCCTTTGTCCTTTTGTCCATGTGTACCCATTATCCCTGCAGTAACTCCATTATTCCACGATTCTGTGATATCCAGTGGGTTGAACACAGTACTGAAGTCGAGGAGATGGCACTGAGTGACGCTGGGGGGGACAGCCCACCAGAGGTAGCACCCAGTGTCCTCTGGAGCCCTCAGCACAATTTCTGACTCCTTTTGGTGCCGTTTGGATGCATTCTGTCCCTCCTGCACTCTCCCTGTGGGGCAGCTGCAGCCCCTGCCCTCTGCTTCCCTCTCCCTCCATCTCTTCTTCCCTCCATCCCTCCCTCCATTCTTCCTTCAATTCCTCCTCACTTGGCCTTGCCTTCTACCCGCCCTCCCAGCCAGTGGCAGGGCACCCAGTGCATTTGAATTGAAGCCATAAGAGGGTGCTGTAGTCCTGGTGCTTTATAATCCTAACAAAGCTTTTTCATTTTCCCCTTGATGTAGCCCACCAAAATCTTTCTCCATTGCAATTAATGATCCCTTTAAAGGCTGTGATCTGGGGAGGTCAGCCAAAATTTCCTGGTGTATCCGTTGTTTCATACCTACAGAAAAGGAGCACCTTTTACTAAGTCAAGCTTATGCGAAAAATAAAGAAGTGTTTTTGAGGTTGCTTACATTCATTTTCTTCCCGACTAATTCTAATATATTTATTTAGCTTTTTATTCCCTTCAATCCTTTCTACAATATGGCAATCAATGCAGAAGAGAGAAAAAAACACATTTGAAATAAACAGAGAAAGACAAGCTCATTGTCACTGATGTGTCATTTTGCTGTTGTGGCATGTCTTCTGGTATTCTGCCTTCTCTGTTATCTGTCTATACTATTAGCTTTTTGGATCAAAGCCATTTTCTCTACACATAGAGTTATATGAACGATATTGTAGAGCCTTTGGTTTCTCAGCACTGGCATTTGTGAAGGGATAAATGGCTACTGCCCCGTTGCAAAAAGGAACTACTAATACCAAGATGCATTTGTTGCTCTGAGCTGTCGTGGGCTGGAGTCCTGCAAAGTCAATCTGCAGTCATTCCCCTGGGCCTTCGGTACACTGGTGCTGGCCTGAGGCTTTTACTCCAGCATAATCAGCACTGGTCAGGGCACAAGCATGACAGTTCTTACATCAGCAATCTACTGTCTTCCTCATGTTACGTCACAAATCAGTGTCCTTCACTCCGCTTAGACCATTTGTTTTTGCTCATGGGTTAAGTGGATTAGACAGCTTTTAGTAAATTGAGGCACAGTCCAATAATGTTTGCCTTCTGCCACTATAGCACAATACATTTGATTTTCCCTTACTCAGAGGATTGGCCGGATGGATCTTTTCACACTGTTCCACTTAACTTCCCTAGCTGGAAGGAGATGTTCTCCCCAAATAATGGATTCTACCACAGTTACTTGGCGTGACCTGCACTCGACTCTTTCAGTCTGAGTTTGCCACAGATAATCCAGCATGTTTCGTGGATATCTGGATATCTACTAAGAACCAGGAAGAGTTTCTTGGATTCCAGTGGCCACTTCAACTGTGGATCATCCCCAACGATCCACTGTCTTATTGTGGGGGGGAGGATTTAGTGCCGGGCTGGGCTGCAGTACAGGGACAAAGACAACTGCTAGCAATCAGATCCCTTGGGGCTCTCCTTCCAGGCTCCATCTGCAGTCCCAAAGGGCTCTGGTCTCCTGCAGGTTCTCTCTGACAACTGTTAGTCCCAGGCAGGTACCTCAGGAACACCAGGGCCTCTCGAGATGGCACCGGCTGCTTGTGGTCACACGGTGGAGCTCTGCTTGAAAACCTGAAGTCATCTTCAGTGTTTTTCAAACACTCAGCACCTCCTCATGAGCTGCCCTGGTTCAATCCTGTCAGTGAAACATGCACACAATAAGTGGAATTTCTATCATGAGAAAACGTGACCTTTCAGGATGGATATTCACTGTATGGAAAGAAATACCAATCTTCCGCTGTTCTTGCACTGACAACTCTCTCTCATTCTGTGCATGTAACTGCCCTCATTTTACAGGTATTTCCACCTGCCCTGATTAGGCTGACCACGTTGGAAGCCACCTTTCCAGCTGCCTGTCTCAACCTTTGCAGTTTCTATTGTTATCCCAATTTCCTCTCCCCTTAATCTCTGATCATTTATAGCCCTTTTAATGAGTGCAGTTCTTTGAGTTTCAGGGAGCTAATGTTTGTCCCTCCTTAGCAGTTTGTCTCACTGTGTCCTTAGCCAGCTAACTGTTTAATTAATATGCCTTTCATATTAATATTTATCATTTCCTATCTATGTACGTGACATATTTCTTGTACAGTTATCTTTTGGGAAGGAGAACTTCAGTGGAGGCATACAGCTGAGGAGTACGTTCTATTTCTTGGTAACCTGTGTTACGCTTTGTTACGCTTACTGTTCTTTGTTTAAAGGTAAGAGAAACCCTTCTGCACCCGTGTTCTCTGAGGAGAGCAGGTGGCAGCTGCTACAAAGGATCTGAAACATTCAGTGCAGACTTTAGAAGAGAAGTCTGATGTAAGGAAAAGCAAGGCAAGTGCCAGGTGGCATTAAGCAGACAGGGCTGGGGAGATGGGCAGTCACGTTGTCCATGCAGTGTCAGATTAAGCAACTGCTCTTCCTGCCTATGCAGGTCTCCTTAAGGGACACCCTGGATCCACGTCAATTGGAGAACGATGCTCCAGAGCCAATGGAAGAACATTATGGAACAGACACAGCTCACTGTAACCTTCTGCACTTTAGAAAGATCCACAGTATATTTAGTGCTACTTCTGCAAACGTAAGGTACTGAGAGGAGAATCACGGAATCATTAAGGTTGGAAAGCTCATCCAGTCTAACCATCCACCTGCCACCAACACTGCCCAACAAACCCTGTCCTGAAGTACCACAGCTACCCTTTCCTTACGCACCTCCAGAGACTCCACCGCTTCCCTGGGCAGCCTGTGCCAATGCCTCGCCACCCCTTCTGGGAGAAACTTTTCTTAATATCCAATCTGAACCTCCCATGGTGCAATGTGAGGCCATTCCCCGTAGTCCTATTGCTATTTACCTGGGAGAAGAGGTCCCATCTCACTGTAACCTCCCTCCAGGTAGCTGGACGGAGCGATAAGGTCTGCCCTGAGCCTCCTCTTCTCCACACGGAACCATCCCAGCTCCCTCTCCCACTCCCCGTTAAGTCTTGCGCTCCAGACCCCTCCCAGCTTTGGTGCCCCTCTGTGGATACACTCCAGGGCCGCCATGTCTTCTTGTAGGGAGCGGCTGGGCTGGGCTGGGCTGCAGTTGATGGGACAAGGACAACCGCTAGCAATTTAGATCGCCTGGGGCCACTGGCAAATCACAGCGACGATCGCATCCCCGCTCCTGACTGCCCCATTTCAGGCTGCCATTGGGCTCCTTGGCCACTGGAGGGCACTGCCGGCTGTCACCAGCACCCCAGACCCTTTTCGTCCGTGCAGCCTTACAGCCGCTCTGCCCCAAGCCTGTAGTGACGGTGCCTGGGGTTTCTGTAGCCGAAAAGCAGCACTCAGCTCTTGACGTTCTTAAAGCTCATGCAGTTGCAGTCAGCCCAGTCATTCAGCCTATCTCAGTCCGTCTGTGGGACGCTTCCTCCTAACTTGGTGTCATCTGCAAACTTACTGAGGGTGCACCCAATTCCCTCATCCGACTCGTCAGTGAATACACTGAACAGGACAGGCTGCAGCGCCGACCCCTGAGGAACGCCTCTCAGAACTGGACTCCATCTGGATCTCTCTGGGCCTGGCCCTCCTAGCAGTTTTTTACTCAGCAAAGAGTGTACCCATCCCAGCCATGGACTGCCAGCTTCTCCAGGAGAATGCTACAGGAGGCGGTGTCAGAGGCTTTGCTCCAGTCCAGGTAGCTTCCACCCACAGCATCTCATCCACCAGGTGGGTATGTAGTCATAGGAGGACATCAGGATGATCCTTATTGTAGATGGGCACCACATTAGCAAGTATTTGGTCACCTGGGAACTCCCTGATTGATTAGGGCTGCTAGGATGCCACGTCCACCAACTCCCTCAGTACCCTCAGGTGGATCCAGTCCAATCCCACGGATGTGTGACAGCCCGGGTGGAGCAGCAGGTCACGTGCTGTTTTATTCTGAATTGTGGAGGGTTTATTCTGCTCCCCACCCTGTCTTCCAGTTCAGGGGGCTGAGTACCCTGAGAATAACGGGCCTGACTATTAAAGACAGATGTAAAAAAGGCATTGAGAACCTGTCTGCTTTTCCTCATCCTTTCTCCTTGCACTGGGGTGGAAGGGGATCCATCCTGTGCCAGCCACATGCACTTGTGTTAGGCTGTTAGGGTGCCTTGGCATGTTTATACAGATATTTATTTGGGTCCCAGATTGACCAACTGAACCGAGTTAGATTCAGAGAATCATAGACTGGTTTAGGTTGGAGCGATATTAAAGATCATACAGTTCCAACCCCTCTGCCATGGGAAGGGTTGTCATGCAGTAGATCAGGTTGCCCAGAGCCACATCCACCCTGGCCCTGAATGCCTCATAGGATGGGGCAATCCAAAACCTTTCTGGGGGACCTCTTCCTGTGCCTGACAGCCCCCACAGTGAAGAATTTATTTGATCACCAACAAAGATATTAAAAACAGCAGTCCCAAGATGGAACCCTGAGGGATTCCTTAATATAACCACTTATTGTTAGCCTCCACCTGGACACAGAGCTGCTGACCACAACCCTCAGGCTGCAATCATACAGCCAGCTACTAATCCACTTTTCAAATCCACGTATCTCCAAATCAGAGATAAGGATGTGGAGTGAGACCATATCAAAGCCTTGCACAAGTCCAGGTAGATTACTTCAGTGTATGGGAACTGCTGAGTCACGGCCTGAACGTCTGATTAGTCACCTGAGGCGAGCAATGAGGCAGCCCTGGGAGCACAGGTGAAAGCAATTCGCCTGTGCTGCAGGAAGGGGTGGAGCCTGGCTGCACCTCTCCTAGACCCATTCAAGAGCTGACTACCAGTGGGGAAGGATCTCTCTCTCTCTCTTCGGAAGATCCACTCCACTGGTCTTTCCTGAGCGAGCCCACGACACGGGTGAGCCTTCTATTTATTCTCTTTGTCTCGCTGTGCCTAACTCTCTTGCTTATTTCATTACTATAACATCTTAATATTATTATATAATATTCCTTTATATAATTTTCATTGATTATACACTTGGCGAGCCAGGCAGGCAAGCCGAATATACTGAAACTTACACTATGTCCTTTCTTTGGAATTTCTGTAAATGGTTCAAGGGGGAGAACACTACCCCCCTAGATAAGATAATTCCAGGGCAGATCCCAGGATTTGCGGGATCCCCTTATTATGAATTGGCAACTATCATTGAAAAATGGGGTCCCCTAAGTGTTGTGGGAAACGTTTCCCCATATCGCCTAGCGGATTACTTTCAGGGACTAGGCAAAGATATATTAGTCACTAGAGAAAGACAATTAGCTGCTTCTACAGTGGCATGGCTGCTATTAAATGCTTTAAACAATGCCGAAATAAGGAATAATACTTCAGTGAATGAAAATGAACTTTTAAAAGATCGTATTGAAAAGTTAGAACAGGAACTTGGCCTATTAACAGGAAAAAAAACCAATTCTACGTCTTCCAATAGGTCAAGTTCGTAGTATTTCAACAAACAATGACCAGGCTCCTGAATCAACGGACTGTGTTGATCAGGAAAATAAACCATCTAAATCGGATCTTGAATCCCCAATTTTGACGGACGCACTAGAAGTCCGTCCTGTTATATCTCAAAAAACAAAAAAGGTACAGGACAGACCAGCAGGGGTGCCGCCTGATCAGTGGCCCCCCGCTCAAACCCACTTGCACGTAACAGCCCAACCGTACACGGCAACAGAACTGATGGACTTAGTCCAACGATTCAGGCAGAAACCTAGAGAAAGTGTGCCGGCTTGGTTATTAAGACTATGGGATTCTGGGGCAGAAAGTGTTCTGGTGAATGGCCTGGAAATAGCCAAATTGGCCACAATGACCGTCCATCCTGCTCTTAGACAGAGATTATATGCAGGTAATCAATATAATGATGAAAACCATTCAATAATAGAATGGTTAATGGCGGCCTGCCGTATGGTATGGCCCAATAAATCTGATGTTCCTTTACATACAGGGATGTGGTCCTCCATAAAACCAGGTAACGGTCACAGGATGTGCATTTTCAGTAGCCTAAGCGTAGCCCAAGTTGCTTAAATATTGCAACATATTGGCATTGTGTGTTTATTGCTGTCTGTTTTTCAGGGCTTGCAAGAGTCAAAATGGAGCATGAAAACTGTAGTTAGAGAGTTTATTCTGCTAGGATTGTCTCAATCCCACAAAGTCCAGTCAATTCCCTTCTTCTTCTTCCTCCTGTTCTACATCATAATTCTCCCAAGCAACATCCTTATCATTCTCACAATTCAGGGGGATTCCCAGCTGGGATCACCCATGCATTTTTTCCTGGCTAATCTGGCATTCTTGGATATCTGCTACTGTTCTGTGACCCCACCCAAAATGCTGGCTGACTTTTTCTCAAATCCTAAGATCAACTCCTACAAGGCCTGATTGACCCAGCCTTTGTTTCTTCACTTCAAGGGAGCAGCAGCAGCTTTCCTGCTGTTGGCCATAGCCTGTGACCGTTACGTTGCTATTTGCAAACCTCTCCACTACACCATGCTTGTGAACAGGACTGTATGCTGTGCCCTGGTTGGAGCTTCGTGGGGCGGTGGCTTCATTCATGGCATCATTCTATTTGCTCTCACCATCAAGCTCCCCTTCTGTGGCCCCAACGTCCTGGACGACTTTGTCTGTGATGTGCGTCAGTTGGCGAACTTGGCCTGTGCTGACCTTACACGGCGGAACTTCTGATGTTCCTCAACAATGGAGTTGTCATTGTCATGTGCTTTGCACTTCTCCTCATCTCCTACATAATCCTCTTGCTGAAGCTCCAGACACACCAAAACAAAGAACAAAATAACCTCCACCTGCACTTCCCACATCATCGTAGTTTTTGTCATGCTTGGCCCAGCTGTCTACATATATGTCCTACCCTCTGAGGCTGTCCCAATGGAAAAGGTTTCCATTGGGAAACCTTTCTTTTCCATACGGTTGTCTTCCCTTGACTAATCCCATGATCTACATGCTGTAACAAGGAGATCAAAAGCTCCGTGTGGAAGTTGGTCAGCAAATACATATTTAAAAAAAAAATTTTGAAAGAAATAAATGAAAGTTTATTTGTTCCTCGTTTTGTTCATGCAATTTTCTTAGGAACAAATCCACACTGTACGTTATGTAAAAGCATAATGTACAAGTGATAACCTTCAAGAAGTCCTTTTCTATCAAAAAAATCCCTAGAGTGATACTAAAACCTGTATGGAATAAGTTAAGGAAGAACCAACCTGTGTAAAGGAACCAACTCATGCACTATGAAGTTATCATTAAGAATCTTTTAAATTCATTAGAAAGTATCTGGTAGGTGTTGAGACTTCATAGAACTATTACTGGACTACTGGTTCAGCTTCAACCATGGTAATTCATTATTTCAGTTTATAGTCAAACTTTCACTGTTGATGCTGCTTTCTTGTTGGACTCATTCATGATCCCACCATTGAATGAGTTGATTACATTTCCACAAAGGGAGAGTGTGAAAGCTGCTGGATGATCCAGCTTGCAGGCAAGCTTTGCAATTCATATAGCATAGGCAAGACATTGCAATCTGTTAAGTAAAAATCAAAGACAATGTAGCTATAGCTTTACAGGACGTGCAGATCATAAACTTTATCCATACAGTTACAGACATTTGCAGCACAGATGTCTGTCTGAATTAGTCACTAAGGATTCCAGCAAAAGTAACAGGCATTTCTAGGGAGAAGTTCAGCTAACCCTTTCTTAATTTCTACTTTGAGAAGTAATAAACCATGCCTTAGGCGTTTTTGTCTCGCCCCTTGTACTTGCCCTGTAATCCGCTTTATAGTTTGACCCCAAGGTGGTCAGCCAAATAATTCTTCTCAATGGGAAACTGTGCTTTCAGAGAGCATGGTTTTCTTACTGCAGTGTAACTTCCTTAGGCAGTGTAGATGATGCAGAGTGAGCTAAACACGTCTCCGTCCACAAAGTCCTCCAATAATCTCTCAGAAGACATTGCATCCTACAGGTCACGGAGTTCTTGGTTCTCACATAACGCTCTAGCATGCTGTAAATATCCAAATGCAGTTGCCCTTGCAGTAGGGTATTTTTGTTCTTGTTGTTCCTTTCTTCACTAACTTTCTACATATCACTAGGTGAAAGAAAACGCCATAAATTCAAGAGTGCCTTTCTCAGGAATGCACTCAGCTCTGAGCACCACCACTTATACACGGCCTTCTGTCACACTGCTGCCATCAGCTGCTGCTGTCGGCCTCCCCAGTGCTTCCACCATGGTTACCTGACATCCCTACAGTCCTGCACCCGCTCAGAAGTAATACTTAAAATGCATTCTTCCATACTTCATGACAGAGGACTGAAGAGACTCACTTTTGCGTGGTGCTAAGGATGGTCCATCCCCAACACGTCCCTTTGCGCGCTGCAAGGCCCAGCTGGCATTCTGGCAGCCTGCTGGCTGCTGCTCTCTAACGCAGGGAACCGCACTGTGCTGCTTCTGAGGAGAGAAAGAAAGGAGGGTCCATGGAAATGGGCACCCAACATCTGCAAAGAGATGCAGCGTTCCAGATCGTGCCAGAGACAGGATATCACAGTGCTGAGTCATTAGCTACCACTAAAGGAAACAAACATTTGGGAGAGTATTCACAGCAACTGCTGCAATTTCTGGGCATATCCCAGCTTTCTTACTGTTCAGGTGGAGAAGACTGGCGCTCACAGACATCAGTTCAGTGGGTTAAACCAACACACCTACAAAATGCCAGCATTATTCAGGAAACAGTCTTCAGGTGCCACAGTTCAATCCACGCAAAGTTATTGTGCAGAGCCTTAGCTCTTGACTTCCATTTCTTCCCTAAATTTTACTACTGCAAGCAGCTAGAACAAACCTTTCAGGTGAAATTCAGGGCAGCAGGGACCTGGCAAA
The DNA here is from genome assembly GCF_987193195.1 of Phasianus colchicus. Classification (NCBI taxonomy): domain Eukaryota; kingdom Metazoa; phylum Chordata; class Aves; order Galliformes; family Phasianidae; genus Phasianus; species Phasianus colchicus. The sequence continues at coordinate 462,993 of NW_028325230.1, read as the reverse complement.
CCATAACTAGGTGCAGCTGGCAGGAGGGCAGTTCACGCTCTTTGCTCCCACCCTGCCCCAGCAGGTTAAGGAGCCTGGCAATGCTGTCCTGTTGCAGCACATGCAGAATCCAACCGGTTATGGAGGCAACAAAGGACCAGTAGTGCTCCCCCTGCTCCAGCTTTTCCCCTTCAGAATGAGAGAAGAAAGGAAGAAAACCCAAACAAATAAATCCAGCCATACTTTTCCATATGCAGAGCAGGAATGGGAACTGCGTCTGTCTTCTCATTGAGACAGTGGTGGGGAAGCTCAGTTCCTGGGGTCCTCTCCACAGGGACTGCCCCCTGGCTTCACTCTTTCTTCAACTGCCTCAATCCCCAAAATCTCCTTTTGGAAAGAATCCCTAAAGAAAGAATCTGCAAGTGAAAAATAGTAAGGAGAAGCATTTTCCCAGCTTTCTTCTATCATGCACTTTAGACTCTTGAGTAGGACAGTGTCTTAAAATCAACTGGTTACAAGAACCATCCCCAAAATACAACTAGATTCTGTACAGCTGCCATGATTTCTGACAGCAAGTGTTCTCCATCTCCTCAACATTTACACACCTTGAAGCAAGTGGATGGTGTTGCTGTCATGAAGAAAACTCCCTTTGTCTTCCACCCCTACTGCAGCCGCAATAGCTGCACTGGTACGATCCACGTGTTCAACAGACCTCAGCTCTGCCTTAGCCAGGCACAGTGGCTGTCCTTCTCCCTCCCAGCTCACACACCAGAGCACTGCTGTGCCACATGGTAAGAGCAGCAGTGACAGTGGGCAGCACCCATCAGCCTCCACCCTGCTCTCACCACCAGCTGGGACAAGGGCTGACACAGCGGGCCCACCCCAGCCCAGCTTTTCTTCTGAGACACCTCCCAGCAACCACCCAGCACCAAACCCAGTTCACCCACTCGGCCTGCTCAGCCTGAGCTGTGCCCAGCTCATGCACGTGCTGCAGCAGTGCTTCTGACGGGTTCTCACAGGGCGATCTCTCTCAAGGAAGGCCCAGAGCCCAGTCTCTGCGTGCAGCACCAGCTCTGCTCACCAGCTGTGGGACAAACGCTCCCACCCTAGCAACAGTTGTGACCTCTGTGAGTGCCCACAACACTTCTGGGCCTCCATCAGACGTTATCCAAATTTTAAGAAACCAACAGCAGGGTCACCCAATGGAGTTATCTGAAGTAAAATAACAAAGAAGTTAAGATGACTCTTGTGTAGCCAGCTCAGGTCCCCCTCTTGCTCAGGTGCTGCATGATCGGACAAAGGAGATGTTGCCTCTGAGGTGGAGGCTGGAAGGGTCTGGGCTTTCAAACTGTCAGCAAGCATTTGGATGAGCCACCTTCCTGCTGAGGAGCTCCTTAACATCATTCCTGCCTCCTCCGGTACCGTACTGGGAGATGCTCCAGAGTTCATTAGCCTGGACTCCCATCAACAGCTGCTCCTGCACTGACCTTCACTCACACTCTGATACCGTCCACTTCCAGCACAAGCTGACCTGCAAGGAAATGTGGGATTAATGCAAATGCAGAAGCCCACGGCTGTGTCACCACCACGTACTGCAGCCTTGGGAAGTCAGCTACAACTACAACCTTGGTCAGAATTAAAACAGGCACAGTACATTAACTGTGACCTCTAAACTGAAGTAATTGTCACGATCAGAAATACATACTGAAATCACTCACTTAACTATTGGTGGTTACCTCCAAACTCTTTTGCTTTTGGAAGAATATGGACTCAGAATTGAAGGATACAAGAAAAATGACATCTGCTTCACTCGAGGTGGTTAAGCTTGGAAGTAGGATTCCAAAATGAAAAGGTTTTCAACTCCTTATAAGGCAGAAAGCGATGGGATGATTGCTGACGCCTGCAGAAAGCCTGATCTGCTCTGCCACAGGTGGCTGAATGACACAAAAGCTGTGCTGCTCATTCAGAAGTGCTTGGGGCATGGGGTGGGCATGGGGCACCAACACACGGGATGTCAACACTCCTCGGGCACTTTCCCATCAGAAGGGAATTCCCTTCTCCCTGCCATGCCATGTCCACACCACTCCTAAGGGCTGTACTGACACAGTCAGCACAGAATCCATGCAAACGTTCTTTTCTCATCGTGGTGGTTGTTAACAGACGCAAGCAATGAGACATCAGGTCACTGTGTGGGCTGCTGGGTGACACTGCCATCATTTCCAAGCCATTGCTTCCTAGGGGCAAATAAAGTAAAATACTTTAAGAAAATTTCACACAGAGATTGCATACTATACTATTCTTTTACACAAAGCAGGACAAAACAGGAGATACGTGCAGCTGCATCAACACCCCAGTTGCTGAAGGAATGGAAAGACAGATCAAATGACAATACATTATTCTCATACAAGGACTGCTCATCAGCACCCACTGCCCAAGGAGCAATGCAGGGAAGACTTGCATTTCTTCTTCTCCTAGCCAGAAACTGTTTTTCCTACCTTAAAAAGGAAAGGAAAAAAAGCCTGACATAGTGCTGACAGGGCAGGCAGATGTGGCACACCAAGGCATACTGAATCTGCAGAACATTTGAAACTTTCACCTTTCCTCCAAGAGCAGTCTAAACCTTCCATACCCACTCCTACTTTCACCACTATTCTTACCAAAGCTGCTTTTTCAGCTGGGGCTCCTCTCTGTCCTCAGCAGTATGACTCAGCACACAGATGCACGTCAGCTCCATTTCATTTCCACGCCCACTTTGTGGGACCGTGGGTTTCCCATCAGAAGGCTTCACACACACCGTGCGTTCAGCTCAGTGAAAGGAGACACAACTGATACAGGCTTGTTGTGCAAGAGAAATCCAGGTTCTCTTCTCATTCCCACAATCCTTCCAGTAGTTCAGTCCATTTGGTACATTACCATGTCCCGGATTCTCAGCTGTGTTTTCCACACACTAATCTGTCTACCAACAATGCATACACAGGAACCAAGAAACCAATAGCTACACTCAATCATAACCCAGGGCAAGGAAATCTCAGAGCAATCCTAAGTGAAAGCACCACTTTTCTGAAACTCTGCCTCAAGCTCCTCACGCTCCCCCTCAACTCTTTTCTCAGAAGCCCACTCCTCTGCTTTTTCCTTTTCCTCTGAATGCTTGCATTTTTGTGCAGCCAGGACTTGGGAGAAAGCTGGGATGCAAACTGCAGAGAACTGTCCCAGCAATGAAGAAACAGAAAGCCTGGGCAGAAAGACAGTGCATCAAGTCCAGATGCCTGTTATGTATCTGTACCTCTCTTTGGTGCTTTCTCCAGCTCTGTCTTCTTCCCCAGCCTTTCCGCACGGCCATGCTGCAGTGGAAGGCCACTGGCGTCAGTTTCTCGCAGAGAGAAAGCAGGAAATACTTGAAGAGCAACTCTTTGGAAGAAGATTTTAGCACAGCCAGCCACTAACTTCAAGTTTTCAAGCACAGTTTCTTAAATTTGCCTTTCCACTGCTCTAACGTTATGCCTTCCTTACAGTCAACACGAGGCACTTTTCTCTCTCCTCCATCACACACACCCTTTCACACAGTCCTATTTAGATGAAAGTACCCAAAATACAGCTCACAAAACATTCTTACCCACAGAGGCTTTCCATTTCCCCCTTTCTCAATAAGAGTCAATAGAATCCCATGCTCCATCCCTAAAATAAAGTACAGCCTTTCCATGTCACAGAAAGCAGTTGCCAATAGAATCCTTATCCTGTTAGCCCACATCCACCAAAATCCCTCCAATACACCATTTCTACAGCCAAAACAAACTCATTTTTTCAACTGAAATGCATTTACAGAAAGTATTACTAGTCTCATTCCTGCTGAGTGAGTGGCAAATGAATCCACATCTGTCTGACAGCTCTACAATGCACAAAGCAAAGCTGCACAAGCAAACACAACGCTGTCAGGTGCATGAGCTGAGAAACACTTCATTCCTAAGTCAAACAACTGTGAGTACAAGTACCTCCACACTGTTTGGCCTCTCCAAGGAACAGACACAGCTCTAAGAACCATTTAGACACAGACTCGGATCGCTCTACTGCCACCGACAGCCACTGTCAGCCTCTCTATTGCTTCCAGTACAGCGCTGCCATCAGTCACTCTTTCCTCTCAAGACTCTCTTGTTTTCTCACTTACCTCCTTAGTTGCACTAAGGAAATGGTTTTGCCATTAGCTACGGCATCCACCCCCAACCAAACCAACACATCTATCAGTCAGCAGGGTTGCGCCCCATGAGGCCAGGCCTCATGCCATGACAGCAGAGGAGCAAGGTCCAAGGCTGCAGCAAGGGAGAATTTGCTCAAAGGCAACAGCCGTGGGCACAGAAATCAAGGCAAGAAGCTGCTTATCTTCAGAAGGATTCAGGTAGGCAGGGATCTCCTTTGCCTACACTGCCAACCCTTCAATGAGGGCTGGGAAGGGGTGGATCCTGGCTCCACCCCTTCTGTCATTCTGGAACATTGCATGCTCTGGGTTGGCCCTGCCTTTCTACCAGGTGAAAAATCAGGTTTCAAGCCATGTCTCAGCATTTACACTACAGCATCCCTTAGCATTAACTCCACAGGACAACCCTTAACCCTTTACCTTAACCTAAAAGGCTAATCCTTAACACTCACCCCAAAAGATACTCCTCAGCCCTAATCCAAAATGCTAACGCTTAACCCTCATTCCCATCTCAAAAGTGCTGCTGTTGTCCCTAACAAAAAGGACAAGCCATAAACCCCCAACCAGGTGGGCACACCCCCACCATCACTAACATCAAGTGTTAAGCCTTAACCTTTAAATCTAACAGAAAACAGTAACATGAAACCCTAACCCCAAAGGGTTACCCTCAGCACTTAGCTCTAGCACTAAACACTAACACTTCATCACAATCCACAAGTGTAAACCTTAGGATCATAGGATCACCACGGTTGGAAACAGCATCTAAGATCATCTAGTCCAACATTTCCCACTAAATCACATCCCTCGGTACAACACCTAAACACTCCTTGAACACCTCTGGGGATGGTGATTCCACCATTTCCCCTTCCATAAAAACCTAACCCAAAAGGGTATATCCCATCACCATCACCCACAAGGGTAACTGCAGACAAAGGCAATAGCAAATACAGCTGCTTTAAACCAGTCCTAAATTACCCAAGAAAAGTAAAGGACACAAACCTGTAAATACAGAATGAGCCAGCAGGATGAGGAAATGAGCAGAGATTTCAGAAACGCGTCTGCTGTCAGGGAGGGGAGTTCAGGCCTGCCCCAGCACCACAGATCTCCATGACACGACACAACATGGGGAGGTGGCAAAGGTGACAGGGCTAGGAGGAGAGCTGGCGGAGGAGGAAGGTTGGATGCCTGGCAGTTTGAGAGGGACTGAGGTAGCCTCACCCATCACAGACGTGGTCAGCGCAGACACTTTGGTGTCCGACATGATGTAAAGTGTCTTCGTAGGGCTGGACGTGGTCACTGCAGAGAAGGAAAGAACGTGGTCAGCAGTTGTGGGGACAGGGTGCCTACCCTGGGCTGCAGCCCCGGCAGCAGAGTTGCAGGGCTTCAAACTGCACAGAAAACCCCCTTGTCTCATTTTGTTTTCAGACTGACTCCAAAATAAACCCCAGCACTGCCACAGCCTGCGCAGAGCACAGCAAGGGAGCCCCAAACCTTTCAGCTCCCTTTCTAGACCCCTCAGAGTCTAAGAATCCTCCCTCCCTTTAGTGATCTCACTCTCTCCCCAGGGGGCTAGGACCATAGGCTTCTTCCTTGGCCATCCCACTCTCAGAGCTGTCACACAGCTCGTGCATCTTCAACTCTGACCCACCAGCACTGAAGCGCACACACCACCTGACATGGCTTCACAAGCAACCATCTGCCTTCGCATCACATGCCTCTACCTGCCTTTGCTAAGCAAGCACGCACCTACCTGCCTTTGCTTTGGAAGCATGCACACGCTTCCCTTTGCTAAGCAAGACCACAGTCCCTTTTAATCTCAGGAGGGAATAAAACAGCCCGAACAAAAAGGGAACGGCGAGGCTCTCTCTAGGACGCCTGTTGTCTCAGCAGAGTTGACAGTTACTTAAAATGCACAAAGTACCTACAAAACCATCACGCTCAAACAAGGAAAGTAAACAAGTCCAGGATGCCGTGAAGGGTTCCTAGCTCTTTGTAGGTAATACCTGCTCCGTGGGCACAGGATGCGCACAAACTGCCCCTCATCTCTTCCCCATCCCCTTGCCCCCCCCACCCCCCCGTGATTTCCACAGGCATTTAGAGACTCTGTGGAAAGGCAACATAAGGCTCATGGAGAAGACTGGATGTACATGAGGTTTTTCCCTTCCCTGGTGCTAGAGCACTGCTTGTCTAGATGATGAATGTTTTTCATACAAGCACCAACCAAGCGTGGCAACAAACAGCTGAAATGGCATTTCCCCTGCAAAACAACCAGCCTGTCTAAAGACCTCACCTCAGAGACTTGCCAAAAAGGCCAGAACTCCCTTTTGGCAGGCTTACTCACAGAACAGCAGGCTTCTCTTCACCGTGCATCACATGGACACAAACAGGCTGTTTGTGCAAGGAGGGCAATTTCACCCGAGCACCTCACCATATGTGTTCCCTCCACCCTGCTTTTCTGCAGAGATACAAGGATAAAAACCTCAGTTCCTCTGAGCAACGACTGGAAGGAACTCTGGAAAATTCTCCATTCAAAAGCAGCTCCTTTGTGGTCTTGGTTCCTGAGGGCTCCTTTGGATCACCTTTCAGGCAAAGTGTAAGAGGTTCCACTGTACAAACCTATGTATCTGGGTACCTTTTTCCACCCCAAAACTAATTCTGACAGAGTTGCGATGCAGGCATTGGACACGGAGAAGAAGAGAAAAAGAACAGAAGAGAGGATAAAATTAAGGATACCGGTAAGGAAGAAGCGCAGAAGATGAAAAGCACAATAGGATACAGGCAAGACAGCAAAAGAGATGAGCAGTAGCGGAGAGAATAAAGGGAAGAGACGCTGAGAAGGATAAGAGCAGAAGGAGAACAGACAAGAAAGAAAGAAGAGCAGAGAAGAAGAAAAAGGATGTAGGTAAGAAAAACAAGCAGACAAGGAGAAAAGCAAAAGAGGTATTAGCATATACAGAGCGTATACAGAGAAGACAAAAGCAGAAGTTGGAGAGAAGCTGAAGAGGAAAAGCGAGAAAGGAAGTCTGGCAGAAGTACAAGAGACGGTAAGAGAGGAAAGTGGCAAATGAGAAGAGCAGAAGAGAAGTGAGCACAGAAGAGCAGAAAACGAAAAGAGCAGTAAAGAAGAGCAGATCATGCTATGAAGAGAACAGTAAAAGAAGATCACATGAAGAAAGAGGAGAGAGGACAGTGAAGAAGGAACTGCAGAAGACGACAGTAGAAGAAGGTGTGAGGACTGGAAAGAAACAAAGTGAGTGTAGTAACAGGACACCATTTCCCTTGGGACTCTGCAATCTCTTTCACTTCTGACAGACGGAGGCGCTGAGAAGAACAAGAGCCGTGTCTGTGTTCACCAAGGACTCACCTCTGCACGTGCAGCGGCAGCTCTCAGAGAAGCCTTCTTTAGTCCCACTTTCCTCTCTTCAGGTCCTGGCAGGCATGGGGAGGAGCCTGACCACCAATGAAGACCGAAGCAAGACACTTATTGAGCACCTCAGCTCAGCTTTTTCCATGTCTGAGGAAGCCAGTTCTCTGTCCTCATTTATCAGAGGGGGAACGCTCTCCTTGGCCTGTCTTCTGCCTGCGTACCTGTAGAACCCCTTCTTGTTATTTTTCACATCCCACACCAAGTTCAGCTCCACCTGTGCCTTGGCTTTCCTAATCCTACCCCTGCACACAGACAGCAGCCCTGGCAGGAACGCAGCGCTGTGGCAATTTGCAGAGCTTAACATGCAGTTCCATCAGCGCATTGTGTTTTCGCACTCAGACGTTACTGGCTGCCGAGCGGAGCGGCTGATAAGGCCATAGTGAGCCACTTTTTCCTAGCAGTGTATGTGGGACCTGAGGAAAATGTCCTCGCGCGTGTTGAGGCAAAAGATAAAAGTATTCTACTGGGACTCTGGTGCTTCTCGTGAGGCACAGTCATGGAGGCAGAAGGTAGAAGTATTCATTTGTGGAAAGTTATTGAGGAGGAACGAGGCTGTTCTCCCACTAAAGCTGAAATGAAAGTTTGAGAACGATCACTCATGGATTCCTTTTGCTAAACTCATACACTGGTTCTTAAACTGATGTGCTAATCCCTACTGCTGAACAGAGCACCCCACATCAATCCCCCCTTTTCCTTTGAGGATTACAATGTTCACATCCTAATCCTCACCACCTTTGACCTTTCATACTTAGAGATACATCTCCACAGTCCAATCACACTACAAGGAAGGATGCATACATACAGCGATTACACACACCATCCCCACAAATAACTTCTTAAACCAGTGCAATTTGGGAAGCCAGGAAGTCACGTTGGTTTCAGCTCACATCGTCTTATGTTGTGCAGTATTTCACTTTGGTGCCATATCTTATCTCCATCTGCTTCAATTCTACCACTGTGACCTACATGAACACAACAATATCATTTATTGCTGCATGAACTCCTTCTTGTGCACCTAACAAGATACCTGAAGCCCTTCTACATTGCAATACCACCCAGGCCAAGCTCTGGACTTTTTCCCTTTTCTTCTTCCTTTCTGCCCCTCTTCCCCTCTCTCCTTCTTCCTTTCCTTTCCTTCTTTTCCCTTGTCCCCTTTTTTTCCCCTTTTTCCATTTCCCTCCCTCCCTCCCTTTCTTCCCATTCCTCCCTCCCTCGCTCCCTCCCTATCAGCCTGGCTCTCACGCTGTTGTCCAGATGCCCGTCTTCCTTTTCCCACACCTCCATGCTCTGCCCACATCCCCCTGTTTGGCTGCATCTCCCTGCGGATGTCCCACCCCACAGCCCCACTCACAGCCGCCATCCCCGGAGCTCTGCCCTCCCCCAGTCGCTCCCCCACCTCCCCAGGAGATCCCTGAGAGCTCTCCGTTCCCCCCCCACCCTTCTTCGCCCCCCGCTGCCCCTCGAGCCCCACTCGGGCTTCAGGCCGTGCGTGCAGGCCGCGCTGCCACGGCGACAGCGCGCCCTCCCTCCTTGCGGCGCGGGAAGCCGTCCCCGCGGCGACAGCGCATGCGCGGCGGCGTCTCCATAGCGACAGCGCCCCGGCGCGGCCGTTGCTCGAGCGACGCGCCGTCCCCGCTCCCCGCGGAGTGACGTCATCACGCGGCGACGCGAGGACGCGGCCACGCGGAAGCGGAGCGGGGCCCCGCGCTGCTCCAGCGCCGCGGCGCAGCCCCGGGACTCCGAGCGCCGCCTCAGCTTCTACGAGTGGGTGTTCGGGGGCGGCGGGGGCACCGGGGGCACCGGGGCTGGGGCCGTCCTGTCTTGGCCGCGTGGGTCCTCTGCTGCTCAGGGCCTCTGCTCGGCGGCGGGAGGTGCCCTGTGCCCCCCGCCCTTCCCCCCCACCCACGGTGTTTCACTGCCTTCCCCCCACCTCCCCCGCCGCGGGTCGCCCACAACCTCCCGAGTCCCTCAATCTGACCCCTGGGCTTACGCTCTCCCCCCCCGTTCCCCGCCTCCACTTCCCCCATTCTCATCGCTGGAGTCCTCTTCCACCCGTCCCCTCAGTTCCTCCGTCACTGTCTGCCCCTGTTCCCCATTCTGACCCCCAGGGTTCCGTGTCTGTCTGTCTCCCACTCTGATCCCTTGTGTCCCCAATCTCACCCCCCTATGAGTCTTCTCGTTTTCTCCCCTAGATTTGTCTGCCCCCTGTCCGTTCTATCTGACCCCCAGAATTCCCTGTCCCCTCAAGTTCCCCTGCTCCAATTCCCCCATTCACATCATAGAATCTCCTACCATTCCCCAGTCCCCTCTGTTTGCACCCCCGCAGGGTCCCCTGTCTTCCCTTCCTCCCCCTGCTTCTGACCCCATTTTCTGACCCCTACAGTCCCCTGTACCCCCATGCCCTCCTCCCTGCCCTCTGGAGTGCATTCCCCTATGTTGACCCCAATTTCCCCCAACTGGACCCCCTTTACGTCCCATAGAAGCCCCCCCACGACCTCCAGTTCTCCCCTCCCACCCCTCCCTCCACCCCCAGAACCCCTTTCCACTCATGTGGTCTGCCTCTCCTCTTTACCCCCCCCCCAACTAGCACTCTCTCCTCCCAGACCCCCTTTACACCCCACAGAAGCTCCACACAACTCTCCAGTTTCCCTCTTCCACCTCTCCCTCCATCCCCAGACCCCCTTTCCACCCCACAGAAGCCTCACTAGCTCATTTCCCCCCCTCCCACCCCCTGCTGAACCCCCCTTATCCCCTGTTGGAATCATGCAAAAGGATCTGCAGGAGAAGTCCTGGAGAGGTCTGGGGGCATCCAGGGGGTTCCAGACTCATCCAGAAGGGTCTGGAGTTATCCCAGAGTGGTACTGGGGCATCCAGAGAGTCCCCAGGTTGATCCCATGGGCCCCTGGAAAGATCTGTAAGCTCCCACTAGGAGTCCAGGAGCACTGAGAAGTCTCTGGTTGTGAGAATCTTTCTTTGTTTTTTGGCTCAAAGCTTGCTTCCTGAGGTATTTCTTGTGATAAGACTCTGATTGATTTGTTGAGGAGGCAAGAGATGGGTGCTACCGTGTGACAATTGACATCCCTCTGGGAACATTTGAAAGCCCCTTCCTCCAGAGTTGCTTACCTCTGGAAGAGAGTGCTCAGAAGTGCTTACTGGCGGAAGATCTGGCCTGTGACTAAATAGCTCCAACCTTGTATGGGAAAATTGGGGAACGATACCATCGTGTCCTGTGAAAAACAGGATGCAGATGGGCATCCCTGCTCCCTCTTATCTGCTGGCAAGGCCCGGAAGGTGGGAACAAAGGAATTTCTGCTGAGATCCCAGAGCCAGAAACTGCCACTCCAAGGAGAGCTGACTCAACCACTTTGGATTTGAGCTGTCACTCCAAAGACAGCTGACTCGACCACTTTGAAAGCATTGAAAAAGGGCCATCATCACCATGGTCACCGTTGTCATCGTCGCCATCAACAACAATGCCCGATGACCCACCACTACTGAAGATCAAAGGCTGAACTACGAACCACGCTGGATCCATGGTGGTGACTATGTCCCTCTTTCTTCCTATAAAGACTCCTTGCTTCTTCTTTCCTACCTTTTCTATCACCCTCCTTTCCTTCCCCATTACCCTAATTCATAATAGCATCCATCCTCCCCTTCCCCATCTCCCTAATTAAGATCTGTAATAAACTGGTTGGACCAACATTTGAACCGTTGTTTCTTAATCTCACGCCGGGTATACAGATATTAAAAGAACCTCCTCTCCCTCCTATAAATCGGAGTGAGACACTGGTCTGATCTGAAGATGTCCCAGTAGAGTCTGGTACGGTGCAGGGAGTCCTCATGAGGGTCTGAATGGTCCTGGAGTCATCCAGAATGGTTTGGGGATGTTCCAGAGAGGACTTGGCGGGTCCGGGGGGTCCTCATGTTGATCCATGGGGTCTGTGGATTCATCCAGAAGGGTCTGGAGATGTCCCAGAAGGATCCTGTGGGGTCCAGGGAGTCCCAGGTGTGTCCAGGACATCCTCAGAGGGATTCAGAAGGATCTGAGGATGTCCCTGAGAGGACTTGTAGGGTCTGGGGGGTCCTTAGGTGGGTTCCAAGGGACCTGTTGTCTACTGGAAGGGTCTGGAGATGACCCAGAGGGGCACAGGGTGACTGCTGTCACCGTCATTGGGTGTCATTGGGTGTCGGCATCACTTGGGTGTCACCGTTATCACCATCTTTGAATGTCACCGTCATTGGGTGCCTCCAGGTGTCATTGGGTCTCACCGTCAACAGCTGTCACCATCACTGGGTGTCACCATTGTGACTGTCTTCAGGTGTCGCTATCATTGGGTGTCACTGCTTTTGGGTGTCTCTGTTGTCACCATCGCTGGGTACCACTGAGTGTCACTGTCCTTGGGGTGTCACCATCATTGGGTGTCACTGTTGTCTCTGTCATTGGGTGTTACCATCACTCTGGTGACACTGTTAAAAAGGTGACTGCATGTGACCTCAGTGTGGAACAGCTGTGGCACAGTGTCCGCATCACTGGCTGTCACTTTTGTCACCATCACTTTTGTATCACCATCACTTGTGTGTCACCATCTCTCAGGTGACAGCATTCCCTGTGCTGTGACCACCACATGGGGGCAGGCACAGGTGGCCCCACACAGTCACCGTGCTGTCACTGAGTCTCACACTGTCCTTTGTCACCCCTCCAGGCCTGCCTACAGCCGGACCCAGTGACACCGGCGCCCTCTGGAGCTGTCACCATCGTCTGTCACGAGGACAGGGATGCACACAGGGGTGAACTCTGTGCCACCACCAGAGGGGACTAGGGGTGACATCAGTGTGGAACAGCTCTGACGGGGTGTCATTGTCATTGGGTGTCATCCTCACGCAGAGGGGACAAAAGGACCCCCCTGGGGACATTCTGTCGAAGTTGGGGACACCATGAGCAGCTTGAAGACTTTCCAGGGGAAGTGGGGACACCGCATCACGGTGTCACATCCCCAAAGTTGGGGATGCCTCCAGAGTGTGACGCCCTGAAGTTGGGGACTCCCCTATGTCATCCCCACAGTGTCACACCCAAAAGCTGCGAACAAATCTGTGTCACCCCAATGGTGTCACACCCCAAAGTTGAGGACACCCCCACAGTGTCACACCATGTAGCTGGGGACACCTCTCTGTCACTCCAATGGTGTCACACCCCAGCATTGGGGACACTGCCACAGTGTTGAACCCCAAAGTTGGGGACACTTTTATGTCACCTTGACAGTGTCACACCCCAGAGTTGGGGACAGTCCCACAGCTGGGGGCGCCCCCACATCCCCCCATGGTGTCACATTCCAAAGCTGGGGGGGCCCTTCTGTGTGTCCCCCACCACAGACCACACTGTTCCCATGGGGTGGGGGCAATATATATATGTTTTATACATATACATATGTATAACACATATACAGACCCTCATCTCCATCCCATACCCATATCCCAAATCCATCCCATATCTACAGCCCATCCCATAACCATCTCCCCTTTTCCCATCCCGTATCTCATCCTCTATCCATATCCCAGACCATATTCATTCCATGTGCACATCTAATCCCAAGTCCATACCCCCGTATCCTATCCCAAATTGATCCCATATCCATATCCCAAAATATAAAGAAACACAACCAACAGAACACCAAAGAAACAGGATTTAATGTCATGGCAAAGCAGAGATGACAACTGACAAAAAAAAAAAAAAAAAAAAAAAGAAAAAGAAAAAGAAAAAGAAAAAGAAAAAACAAAAAGCAAACAGAAAATAACACACAAGAAACACTAAGACACCATGAAACTACAAGCTGGAGGCATTGGCTCCAGGCCAGGCAGAGCACCAGCACAGAGCACGTCACAGCACAGATGACATCAGCCGGGCCCCTGGAGCCTTTATGCTGTCACAGTGCGTTTCCATGAGGACGGAGGGCCCTGCCCAAGGCAGCTGGGTGCAGGCACCTCCTCTGTGAGCTGCGCTGCCCGCAGCCGCTCGCCGTGCCCTGTGCCTCAGAGCAGCCCCGGCAGCAGAGAAGCTCAGCCTCATCCCGCTCTGGGTTGTGGCGAAGTGTTACCGTTTGTGTGATTGGTGAGTGCTGAGTTACCCTCTTGGGTTCGGCTTTCGGCTTAGGGCTTCCCAGATGGGGTTCTGCTTCAGGGTTACGTGTCAAGCGTTCTGCATTCGGGTCAGCTTTAAAGGTCACCCTTTTGGCTGAGGGCGAAGCGTTAAGGCAAACAGTTTGGGGTTTGTGTTACCGGTTTCTCTCTGGGGTTAGGCTTGTTATCAGTTTGGGTTCGGGGTTGTGCCGTTACGGAAGGGTAAAGGGTTACCGTGTTGGAGAAGCGGTAAGAGTGATGGGTACCCATTTTTGGTTTGGTTTAATGGTTGCCCTTCGAGGTTTGGATTGGGGTTTAGGATTCAGGGATACCCTTTTGCATTAGGCACAAGATCTACCTTTTTTGGATGTGGCTAGTGGTTGCCATTTTGTGTTAGTGATAAGTGTTAAGGGTGACACATTTCTGGCATGTATAAGAGTTACCAGATCCACAGAAATTCGTAGCAATATTCATAGGAAAAAAAACGATGGAAAGAAAGAAACTGCAAGGAAGAAATCAACAAAAGTAGAGAAAACATTGGAAAGCAGTAGGAAAAACTGAGGGGAAAAAAAAGCAAACAAAGCCTATGACATCCAAGGGAACAAAATGCCCAACAGAAAATAAATAATAACTAACAAAATGAAAGAAAAACAGGCAGGAGAAAAAAAAAACTAAGAAAAATCAAAGCAAAACTACGAAAGGGAATGGAAAGAAAAGGCAAAGACATACAATGCTGTATCATGGCAAAGCAAAGGATTCAAACAAAAAAAAATAAGCAAACTAATGCAAGAGGAAGTAAACGGAAAAAGAAACAGAAAAGAAAAAGAAAGGGAATAAAAGAGAACTAAGTAAAGCAAGCAGAATGAAAGGCCATGCAAAGGAAAGGTAGGAAGGAAAACCAAGAGCAAAGGAGAGCAAAGCAATGGACAAAAGAATAAAATGAAAAGGAATATTCAGGAAAAAGAGAAAAGAAATGGAAAGAAAGAAACTGCCATGAAAATCCAACCCAAGTGAAGAGAACAGTGGAAAGCAAAGGAAAAAAAACAACAGGTAAGAAAACTAAGCAACAACAAAAGAAAGCAAACCAAAACAGAAAAGTAAAAACTAAATAAAAAGGCAAAGAAAAAAGAAAAAGGGAAGAAAACAGAAAACCTAAAAAAAAAAAAAGAACAAACAACGGTTCAAAAACAACCCAGAATACAAAAAGAGACAAAACAGGCAAAACATGTAAAAGAACAAAAGGACAAAAAATGAAAACACACACACACACACACAATGATATATTTAAAAAAAAACAACAACAACAACAAAAAAAGCACAAAAAGAAAAACACACACAAAAACAAAAAAACCCAAGAAAATAAAAAGCAAAACCAACATAAATTAAAAAAACCCCAATCTAAACACCAAACATACAAAAATTGCAACAAAAACACACAAGCATAAAACAAAAACCACAAATAAACAGAAAAAAATTAAAAAGAAAAGCAAAAATTAATCATAAAAAACAGAAAAGCAAAAAACAAAAGCACAAAAAACACACAAGCACAAAAAACCAAAAAGATGTAAAAACGAAAAAAGAAAAAAGCAAAAAATAAACAAGCATAAAATAGAAACAAAAAAGCAAAAAGGAACGAAACAAAAACCACAAATACAGAAAATAAGAAACCAGAATGAGCACAAATCACAAATCAAAAACCAAAAACAAACAAAAAAAAAAACAGAATACAAATACAACAATGCACACCACAAATACAAAAGTTACAATAAAACACACAATACAAAAATTACCATAGAACACACACACAAAATGAAGAAAAAAAAAAACAAAATGAAAAAACAAACAGGAAAAAAAAGAACTAAGCATAAAAAAAAGAAATGCAAAAAGAAATGGGCAAAAATGACACAGTAAAGAGAAAAAAAGATAAAAAGGAAAAACAATAATAAAAAAGAAAAATCCAACAACAAAAAAAGAAACAAAAATATCCAAAGCAAACCCAAAAAGGGAAAAACAAAAAAAAAGCAAAGACAAAAAAGGGGAAGAAGCAAAGTAGAAAGTAGGAAAAGCAAAGCAAAACAAGAAAACCAAAAAGCCAAGGAAAAGAAAGAACAACAAAACGGAAAGCAAACCAAAGGAAAAAATAAAATAAAAATAAAAATAAAAGTAAAAATAAAAATAAAAATAAAAATGAAATAAACTTTGGAAACCTAAGCAAAGAAGCAGTAAAGAAAATGAAATCAAGTGAACAAACGAGAGCAAACCAATGCGACCCAGCGGAAAAAGAGACAAGAAACAGAAACAAAAAGAACCCACACCAACCAACAGAAGAGCAAAGAAATCTGCTCCTCAATTGGATGGCTCAGCAAAGATGACAAGAGACTGTGGTGCAGCCAGAAGCAAACCATCCGTGCCTGGGAGGAGGAAAGGGTAGCTACTGGGCATGCTGCGACCTCCACCAGAGATGCACTTTCTCAGCTAGCGCCCGTGCAGGAGTCCGCGGCTGCTAATGAGGACAAACCATCTCTCTGGAGGAAGGGAAAGCGCTCGTGGTCATGCCGAGGAGGAGGTAAGGGTAGCTACCGGGCACGGATGTGCCGGCCATCTGATGAAAGCCTCCAGTCCATGTCGAGGCATGAGGCAAGGACACCCAGGAGGCGGGAAGCCAGCTGAGCCATTGAGGAAGCACCAAGCAGAGGAGGAAAGCAGAGGGAGCTGGCTTGAGTTAAACAAGTCAGCAAAGGAAAGATAAAAATGAAGAATCCAGAGGACTAATGTCAGGTAAGTAAAGGCAATGTAAGAGGAAGCAGGCAGGCATGGGGACAAGGAAGGGGAGAAAGAAGGAAAGGAAGAAATCTAAAAAATTTAATCAAGGTTAAAAATATATATATTAAAAAAAAAAAAAAATCAGAGCAAAGGAAAAAAAAGAGAAGGACCAAACAAGAAAGCCAAGGAAAGCAAAGCAAAGAAAGAAAACTAAAAAACAATGAGCAAATTTGGAATGAAAAACAAAAGAGGAAACCAAGGGAATGGAAAAACAAAAAAAAGGAACAGAAAGAAAAAAGTAATCAAAGTGAAAGATAGCACAGAAAAATCTTTTGAAAAGAAGGAAGATGAAAAGGAATTCTCATAGAAAAAGAACAATAATGGGAAGAAAGAAATGCAAAGAAAAAAAAATGACAAAATGAAGAAAACAGTGGAAAGCAAAGAGAAAAACGCAGTAAGGAAAAAGAACGGGAAAAAAAAGCAAAGAAAACCAACAACATCCAAATCAACATAAAAGAAATGTTAAAATGTTTTAGTAAAAATACAAGAGAAAAAAAAGCAAAGCAAAGCAACAACATCCAAAGCAAAACAATACAAAAGAAACAAACAAAACAAATTAAATTTGTTAAAAAACAAAGAAAAATAAAACAATAAAAAAAGAGCAGAAGAAAAGCACAGAAAAAAAAAAGACATGCAAAGAAAAATCAAAACCATAGAATGCAATATCATGGCAAAGTAAAGCATTCAAACAGAGAAAGGGAAAGAAAAAAAAAAACTAACTAAAGCTAAAAAGAGTACATGAAAAAACACTGAGAAAAAAATAAAAAAGCAAAGGAAAGAGAACCAGCAAAGCTGAAAGGAAAACAAAGCAAAGAAAGAAAACTAAAAAGCAGTGCAAAGGAATGCAAAGGTACTCGTGACATTGAGACAGAACTGCAACAGCGCCAAGCACAGAAGGAAAGCACGGGAACAGGCTTGAGTTAAACGAGTCAGAAAAGGAAAAAGGACTCAACAGAACATAAAGTAAATTTAAAAAACTAAAAAAAAAGATAAAACAAAAGCAAAGGGAAGAAGCGGGAACAAGCAGAGTAGAAAGTAAAGCAAAGCAAAGAAAGAAAACTAGAAAGCAATGCAAAGCAATGTGAAGCAGAGGTGAAAAGGAAGAACAAAAGAGCAAACCAAAGCAAAGCAAGGGAAAATAAACGAAGCCTCAATTTTGGCAGCTTGATCTTCCTGACGGTTGTTTTGTTGTCCTTCACTGGCCCGACTGCTGAGCACATGAGCATCGCCATGGCACACCTTTACACCCGTATTCTTTGTTTGGGCAGCAATGTCTTTCCACAGCTCAGCAACCCAAATAGATTTAGCCCTATTTGGGCCGCCAGTTGTTTTCTTCCCACTGCTGGAACCACCCCCATAAGGCGCTTGCCACCATCCATGAGTCGTGTAAAGATGGAGCACTGGCCACCTCTCCCGTTCAGCAGCATCTGAGGCCAGCTGGACAGCCTTTACCTCTGCACATTGCCTTGATTCTCCTTTTCCTTCAGCGGCCTCTGCAGCTCGTCGTGTGGGGCTCCACACAGCAGCTTTCCGTCTGCAACGCTTCCCCACAACAGGACACAATCCATCTGTGAACAGAGCACATTTCTTTACATCCCACATCGTAATCTCAATCTCCAATCCCAATCCCGTATCACTAATCCTATATCCCACATCCCAATCCCACATCTTAATCTCAACCCCGAGCCACATCCCAATCCCGATCCCATATCCCAGTCCCACCTCCCAATCCCACGTCCGTAACCCAGTGCCATTCTTAATCTCAATCCCAATCCCACATCCAAATCCCACATCAAGTGCTGCTTGCTCCTGCAGCTCGGAAAGCAAATGGGATCCTGGGCTCCATCAGAAGAGGGGTGGCCAGCAGGGACAGGGAGGTGATTGTCCCTCTCTACTCTGCACTTGCGAGGCCCCATCTGCAGTACTGTGTGCAGGCCTGGAGCCCCCAGGACAAGAAAGACACAGAGCTGTTGGAGAGGGTCCAGAGGAGAGCCACAAAGATGATCAGGGGGCTGCAAAGACAGGCTGAGGGAGCTGGGCTTGTTCAGCCTGGAGAAAAGAAGGCTGCGAGGTGAGCTCATTGCAGCCTTTCAGTACCTAAAGGGAGCCTACAAACAGGAGGAGTCCACTCTTTGAAAGGGGAGATAACAGCAGGACAAGGGGAAATGGTTTGAAGTTGAGGCAGGGAAGATTTAGGTTGGATGTCCGGGGGAAGTTCTTTCCTATGAGAGTAGTGAGGTGCTGGAACAGCTGCCCAGAGAGCTTGTGGATGCCCCGTGCATCCCTGGAGGTGCTCAAGTTAGATTGGATGGGGCCCTGGGGTTTGACTCTGTGGGGGTGCCCCAACGCTGGGGTGTGACACCATTCGAGTGACAGAGAGGTGTCCCCAGCTTCATGGCGTGACACTGTAGGGGTGTTCTCAACTTCGGGGTGGGACACCATTGGGGTGACACAGATTTGTTCGCAGCTTTTGGGTGTGCCACTGTGGGGATGACATAGGGCTGTCCCCAACTTCACGCTCTGGGAGTGTCCCCAAGTTTGGGGATGTGACACCACGATGCGGTGTCCTCACTTCCCCTGGGAAGTCCTCGAGCTGCTTCTGAATGCCTCCGAGGATGTCCTGGGCACACGTGGAACCCCCTGGACCCTACAGGATCCTTCTGGGACATCTCCAGACCCTTCTGGATGAACCCACGGACCCCATGGATCAACATGAGAACTCCCCAGACGCGCCAAATCCTCTCTGGGACATCCCCAGACCTTCTGGATGACTCCAGGATCACTCAGACCCTCATGAGGACTCTCTGGACCGTACCAGACTCAACTGGGACCATCTTCAGATCAGCCCGGGGACTTCTCAGTGCTCCTGAACACATAGTGGGAGCTCACAGATCCTTCCAGGGGCCCATGGGATCAACCTGGGGACTCCCTGGACACCCAAAACCCACCTGGGACATCTCCAGACTCTTCTGGTTGAGTCCTGAACCGCCTGGATGCACCCAAACCTCTCGAGGACTTCTCCTGCAGATCCTTCTGCATGATTCCAAGGGAGGATAAGGAGGGTTCAGCGGGGGGTGGGAGGGGGAGAAATGAGCTAGTGAGGCTGGGGATGGAGGGAGAGGTGGAAGAGGGAAACTGGAGAGTTGTGTGGAGCTTCTGTGGGGTGGAAAGGGAGTCTGGGGGAAGAGAGTGAGGGGAATGAAAAGAGGAGAACAAGGCTGACCACGTGAGTGGAAAGGGGGTCTGGGGATGGAGGGAGGGGTGGGAGGGGAGAACTGGAGGTTGTGGGGGGGGCCTCTTTGGGACATGAAGGGGGTCCAGTTCGGGGAAATTGGGGGCCAACATAGGGGAAACGGACTCACAGAATCACAGAATCACAGAATCATAGGGGTTGGAAGGGACCTCCAGAGATCATCGAGTCCAACCCCCCTGCCAAAGCAGGATCCCTACACCAGGTCGCACAGGTAGGCATCCAGGCGGGTCTTGAATATCTCCAGAGAAGGAGACTCCACAACCTCCCTGGGCAGCCTGTTCCAGTGCTCCGTCACCCTCACCGTAAAGAAGTTCTTGCGCACATTGGTGCGGAACTTCCTATGCTCCAGCTTCTGGCCATTTCCCCTTGTCCTGTCTCCGCACACTGCTGAAAACAGTCTGGCCTCGCCACTTTGCCCCCCACACCTTAGATATTTATAGACCTGGATCAGGTCCCAGACTCCAGAGGGCAGGGAGGAGGGCATGGGGGTACAGGGGACTGTAGGGGTCAGAAATGGGGTGAGGAGCGGGGGGAGTAAGGGAAGACAGGGGACCCTGCGGGGTAAATTGAGGGGACTGGGGGATGGTAGGAGACTCTATGGATCAGAATGGGGGAATTGGAGCAGGGGAACTTGAGGGGACAGGGAATTCTGGGGGTCAGATAGAACGGACAGGGGGCAGACAAATCTAGGGGAGAAAACGAGAAGACTCATAGGGGGGTGAGATTGGGGACACAAGGGATCAGAGTGGGAGACAGACAGACACGGAACCCTGGGGGTCAGAATGGGGAACAGGGGCAGACAGTGACGGAGGAACTGAGGGGACGGGTGGAAGAGGACTCCAGCGATGAGAATGGGGGAAGTGGAGGCGGGGAACGGGGGGGGAGAGCGTAAGCCCAGGGGTCAGATTGAGGGACTCGGGAGGTTGTGGGCGACCCGCGGCGGGGGAGGTGGGGGGAAGGCAGTGAAACACCGTGGGTGGGGGGGAAGGGCGGGGGGCACAGGGCACCTCCCGCCGCCGAGCAGAGGCCCTGAGCAGCAGAGGACCCACGCGGCCAAGACAGGACGGCCCCAGCCCCGGTGCCCCCGGTGCCCCCGCCGCCCCCGAACACCCACTCGTAGAAGCTGAGGCGGCGCTCGGAGTCCCGGGGCTGCGCCGCGGCGCTGGAGCAGCGCGGGGCCCCGCTCCGCTTCCGCGTGGCCGCGTCCTCGCGTCGCCGCGTGATGACGTCACTCCGCGGGGAGCGGGGACGGCGCGTCGCTCGAGCAACGGCCGCGCCGGGGCGCTGTCGCTATGGAGACGCCGCCGCGCATGCGCTGTCGCCGCGGGGACGGCTTCCCGCGCCGCAAGGAGGGAGGGCGCGCTGTCGCCGTGGCAGCGCGGCCTGCACGCACGGCCTGAAGCCCGAGTGGGGCTCGAGGGGCAGCGGGGGGCGAAGAAGGGTGGGGGGGGAACGGAGAGCCCTCAGGGATCTCCTGGGGAGGTGGGGGAGCGACTGGGGGAGGGCAGAGCTCCGGGGATGGCGGCTGTGAGTGGGGCTGTGGGGTGGGACATCCGCAGGGAGATGCAGCCAAACAGGGGGATGTGGGCAGAGCATGGAGGTGTGGGAAAAGGAAGACGGGCATCTGGACAACAGCGTGAGAGCCAGGCTGATAGGGAGGGAGGGGGGGAGGGAGGAATGGGAAGAAAGGGAGGGAGGGAGGGAGGGAGGGAGGGAGGGGGGGAGGGAGGGAAATGGAAAAACGGGAAAAAAAAGGGAAGAAGGGAAAAAAAGGGGAGAAGGGAAGGGAAGGGAATGTTGTTTCTTCATTTGATATTAAAAAGTAGCAATTGGTTTGAAGAAGTAGAACATAATGCATTTGTATTCTGTAACTTATCCTTAGCAATAGTTGATCTAAGAAGTAAAATACTGTATATGTTAGCGGCATGTTGTAGAAACATAATTACTGAAGTACCTAACAAATTCTTTCTCGCAAAACTGCAGTAGATTTTCAATGTTCTAAACAATGTGGGTATAGTATTCTGAACTAGAAAACCTACTGTAACGTTGTTCATTAGACCGGCAGAAGCGAAATACATCTAACAAACCTACAAGGAGTCAGGGCCTTTACACAAAGCAGAACTGTCCCACTCTGTGGGAATGTTAGGATGCCACAGGCAGGGGGGAGGGGAGGGGAGAGAAGAAGGGAAGAGGGGAAAGCATCCAAAGCTTGGCCTGGGTGGTATTGCAATGTAGAAGGGCTTCAGGTATGTTGTTAGGTGCACAAGAAGGAGTTCATGCAGCAATAAATGATATTGTTGTGTTCATGTAGGTCAGAGTGGTAGAATTGAAGCAGATGGCGATAAGATATGGCACCAGAGTGAAATACTGCACAACATAAGACGATGTGAGCTGAAACCAACGTGACTTCCTGGCTTCCCAAATTGCACTGGTTAAAGAAGTTGTTTGTGGGGATGGTGTGTGTAATCGCTGTATGTATGCATCCTTCCTTGTAGTGTGATTAGGGTTCTCACAAAACTGCAGTACATTTTCAATGTTCTGAACAATGTGGGTGTGGAGAGCGTGATTGAGACCTGGCTGGCTGAGAAAGGTCACACAGACAGTATTTGTCTAGTGAGACGAGAGTCCTTGAGCAATGTAACAGGATGTAAACAAGGCTAACGAGGAGAGAGACCTTGAGCAAACTAACAGGATGTGTAGGAAGGCAGGAGAATGTAGAAATAAGAAAGATGAATGGCATGGTCTAATCACAAAAAGTACAAAGAAGGGCTGGGGCAACAAGTAGCTGAAGAGCCTATCAGGAGCTCGGGCTTTGCAATGTGTATGAGCTTCATTAGCGCCAACATAAATGCACGCAACCTTCTGATTAAAGTTGAGACTTTCTGATCAATTCTGTGGTCGTGTGTTTGTCTCCCACCGAGCTCCGACAATGCTTGTGCATTGGGATGGCATGTAGCTCAGGTAGTACCCCTTCCTCCGGGGTGGACCAAGGATTCCCAAGGGATGCAATGTATGGTTGCCCTGTACCAGGAGAAAACAGCCTGGGAAAATGAAGCCTGAAAATCACTCTCCCTGTTGTTTCCCCGGATATCAGAGATAGATGCCAAAATCCCTCCTGCATTCTCCATGGCCATAGGTAACCGTACAGCTTGTCTCTCAAGGCAGGGTGTGAGGGCTACCAGGCCTATCGGGAATTTCTCACTGTGCAGTGGAACCTTGGATGTTACGAAGGATTTGGCGGGGAACTATTCAAGGCTGGGAATCCCCAGAGCGGATCTCTGGTGGCATTGCGGTGGGAAGATCTTATGGTCCACTCTCCCATCTCATTGGGGAGGTACCTGTGCACTTGTTCAACTGGCTATACCGTTCACTCTGGCATTTGAGAAGGATCTATCACACATTCGCAAAAGGAACAGAAGAGGTTTAGGAATCCCATTTGATGATGATACAATATATAAAGACTCAATTGGGGTGCCCAGAGGTGTCCCTGATGAATTTAAGGCTAGAAATCAATTGCTGCAGGATTTGAATCTCTATTCTGGTGGGTGACAATTAACAAAAATGTAGATTGTATAAACTACATCTATTACAATCAGCAGAGATTTATAAACTATACAAAGGAGGCAATAAAGGGAATTGCAGAACAATTGGATGCTACAAGCAGGATGGCCTGGGAGAATAGGATCGCCCTAGACATGATATTAGCTGAAAAAGGGTGTGTGTGTGTGATGTTGGGCACCCAATGCTGTACCTTTATCGCAAATAACACAGCCCCAGCTAGCACAATAACTAGAGCATTACGGGGGCTTACTACTCTTGCCAGTGAATTAGCAGAAAACTCAGGAATAGGTAATTCCCTCACTGGGTGTTTGGAGTCCTGGTTTGGCAAATGGAAAGGGATGATTGTGTCCTTATTTACTTCTTTGACTGTGGCAGCAGGAGTCCTGACGACCGTCGGTTGCTGTATTATCCCCTGCGTGGGGGGATTGGTGCAGCGATTAACAGAAACTGCGCTGCCTAAGCAAACAGCAGTGGAACCACCACCGCACTCGGATAAAATGATGATATTAGACAAAATGGAGAATGAAGAAAATGAAGAAGTTTTTAGAATCGTACCTTTAAAAAAAGAAAAAAAGAAAAAAAAAAGGGAATTGCAGAAATCAACACTTTGAAAGAAAAAGAGGGGGGAATTGTGGGAATGGAATGTTGTTTCTGCATTTGACATTAATAAGAGCAGCTGGTTTGAAGAAGTAGAACATCATGCATTTGTATTCTGTAACTTATCCTTAGAAATAGTGATCTAAGAAGTAAAATACTAGGTATGTTAGCGGCATGTTTTAAAACATTATTACTGAATTATGTGATTAATTCTTTCTTGCAAAACTGAATAGTTGTTAAATGGTCCAAACAATGCGAGTATAGCGTGTTAGGGATTAGAAAACATACTGTAGAGTTGTTCTGTTAGATAAGAAACTGCCAGCAAGAGAAAAACAGATGTAGCAAACATCAGAGAAGCCAGGGCCTCTACACAAGGCCGGACTGTCTCACTCCGTGAGGAGTTGGGACGTGACAGGCAGGCGCCAAGATAGCACAGAAACATAAGCTCTTAGTTGTTTAATTACCCCTAGCATTTGTGCCCTTTACACTGGTCACTGTTCTGGTCATCCCTCTGTCCTCGCACAGAGATAAGCTGGGAAGGAGGACAGAGGGGAGTGTCTTGGAGCCCGCCTGCGGCACCCTGAGGTTCCCACAGAGTGGGACAGCTCTGCTTCGTGCAAAGGCCCTGGCTCCTTGAAAGCGTGTTCAATGTGTTTCACTTCTGCTGGCCTAACGAACCACCTCACAGCGGGTTTCCCGGTTCAGAACACTACACCCACATCGCTTAGGACATCTAGAGCCTACCGCAGCTTTGTGAGAAAGGATTTCTCACGTTAACTCGGTAACTGCGTTTCTAAAACACGTTACTAAGGTGCGCACGGAACTTCTACTTTTCACATCAGCTGTTTCTAAGGATGCGCCACAGCGCGCTTCTTCAGATCAACCGCCCTTTCCAATACCCGACGCAGAAACGACGCTTCCGCTCTCCGCGGCGCGTCGCTACGGGTGAGGAGAGCGGCTCGGTACGCCTCACCGCGCCGAGCTCCGTAAGACGCGCGAGGGCAGGCCGGCCGAGGACGGGACCGGCGGCGCGCGCAGCCCCTCGCGGCGCCCGGCAGCCCGCGCCGAGCGGCCCGACGTCCCGCGGCTCAAAGCGCCGCCGCGCGAAGCGCGAACCGGCCGCTCGGTGCCGCGCATGCGCCGCCCCGCCCCGCGCTGTGACGTCGCACGTCGCCGCGGTCGGCAGGGAGGGCGTTCCGCCGCGTGCGGCGGGGAGCTCCCTTAGTGGCGCGCGAGCGCCGGCCTTCCGCCGTTCCCTCTCGCTCGCTCCCTCTCGCTCGCTCCCTCTCGCTCGCTCCCTCTCGCTCGCTCCCTCTCGCTCGCTCCCTCTCGCTCGCTCCCTCTCGCTCGCTCCCTCTCGCTCGCTCCCTCTCGCTCGCTCCCTCTCCCGGCCATGGCACGGCGCACGAGGCCCGAGGTGGAGCGGTACGTCGCCTCCGTGCAGGCCGCCGCCTCCTCTCCCAGAGCGGTGAGTGCTGCGGCCCGGCCGGCGCCGCCGGCGGCGCTCCCTCGGCCTTCCCCGGGCCGCGGTGGGGGCCGCTCCCCGCCCGCCCCGTCCCTCCGCCCCTCCCGCGGGTGCCGGGCCCGAGGGCGGGCTCCTCCGGCGGGGAGTCGAAGCCGAGGGAGGCTGCCGGCGGGCGGGCGCGGAGTCGCCTCCTCGGAAACGCGGTTCGCCGCAGCTGCGCGCCTCGGAAAGCCGCTGAGCCCTCGGCGGCTTCGGAAGGAGCCCGGCGGCGGGGCGGAGTTCGGCTCCCTCCCGTTCCGTGGGCACGGTCCCCGGGCTTCCGGCCTTCCCTCTCTCGAGGAGCCGGAATAGGGAACGCGTGCCGTTCGGCTTTGGGCTCGTTTGGCCGCTGTGCGGCTGCTGTTGCCGTGGGTGCGACGGCGTTGTGAAACGCCGGCAGGAAGAGAGGGAGAGGCGGGGGGAAATAGCTCTGCTGCCTGCGTTGGTGGCTGGGCAGCCGGGTGATCCCCTGCTCTCTGGAACGACTGGCTGTGGAGCGCGGTCGGTGATGGAAGTAGCTGCTGGTCTTCCTGTTGCGTTGATTTTGGAGAGGAGGGTTGTGCGAGGCTGCCGGCGTTTCTTTTGAAGTTCCTTTCCAGCCCCGTTTACGAGGAGGCGGGGCAGGCGAGAGAGGAAGGTGACAGAAGCATGGACAGGAGGAGCTTGATTTGTGGCATTTGTTTTCTTCTGCAACGTAGATAGGTTGCAAGAGAAACAGCTTGTATGTAGCTGACCCCATTCTCCTCTCTTTAGTCGGAAGTGTGCTTGTGAAAAGTAACAAGTGTGAGGACTTGCTTTGCTACTAACCTCAGTTTCGCTTTGGTAGCCTTTGCCAGTTACTGGGAAGAAATGTTATTTTCTTACTCCTGTGTCTTTCAAAAACAAGGCCCAGAGTACAAGGAGTGAACTGGAGCTGATAACTGTGAAGACACTTTTGGAAGTATTATGCACCCCTGGAAAGAAGGGTCTCCCTACTCAATTACTTCAAAAATACTGTATATTTAAAATGTACCTTTTGGTTTTTTTTCTTCAGAGATCGTTAAAAGGATTCTTTTTTGCTAAGCTGTACTTTGAGATAAAAGAATATGAACTTGCTAAGAGGTAATAAACGTTACGTATGTTGTTCTGTTCTTTAAAGTGTGATGGGAAAGCTAAATGAAGTAGAGTGGAGAAATGAAGACCGTTGTCATGCTGTTTTAAGGTAGCAGCAAATGGGAAATGTGGTGCCATTTAAATCTTCCTAAAACGGCAACTTAAAGCATGGGTAGTTGCGTGGTGCTGTAAAAACCCATCCGGTAGAAATGTCTTTTATGCCATCGTGTTTGACCCTACCTGTAGGGAGGTGTGCTGCCTCCCTGGGGCAAGGGTCAGGGACATTGCTAGGAAACTTCCTGGTCTGATTGGCCCTTCTGATTATTACCCGTTATTGATAGTTCAGGCTGGCAGCGATGAAGTCGCTGAGAGAAGCCTGAGGTCTATCAAGGAAGACTTCAGGGGACTGGGGTGGGTAGTTGAAGGAACAGGTGGTTTTTTCTTCCCTACCTTCAGTGGCAGGGAAGGATACCGACAGCATCCAAAAAACCCGCCTCATAAATAAATGGCTAAGAAGTTGGTGCAAGCACAGGAACTTCGGTTTTTTTGACCACAGGGCAATTTACTCTGCGCCTGGCATGATGGCTGCAGATGGAAGTAGCCTGTCTCCAAGGGGTAAGAGGATCCTAGCCCAGGAACTGGCAGGGCTCATTGAAAGGTGTTTAAACTAGGTATGAAGGGGGAAGGGGACAGAATGAGGGCCACTGGGGTTGAGCGGGTAGTTTGTGGCTCAAAACGGAGTTCGATGGGTGAAAAGGGTGGAGTTCAAAGGGATGGAGAGAGGCAGGGGGGTGCTGCTTCCCTAAAGTGTCTATACACTAATGCACGCAGCATGGGAAGTAAACAGGAAGAGTTGGAGATCTGTGTGCGGTCGCAAGGCCATGATCTCATTGCCATCACGGAGATGTGGTGGGACAGCTCGCATGACTGGAATGTTGTCATGGAGGGCTATGTGCTTTTTAGGAAAGATCGGCTGGCGAGGCGGGGGTGGTGGAGTTGCTCTTTATGTGAGAGAGCAGCTAGAATGTATTGAACTCCACCTGGGGGAGGGTGAAGTAGCAGTAGAGAGCTTGTGGGTGAGAATCAAGGGGCAGGCTGGTATGGGTGACACCGTTGTGGGTGTGTACTACAGGCCCCCTGATCAGGAGGAGGAGGTTGACGAGGCCTTCCACAAGCAACTGAAAGTAGCGTCGCAATCCCAGGTGCTAGTGCTTATGGGGGACTTCAATTATCCGGATATTTGCTGGAAAAGCAACATGGCCAGGCACGCGCGGTCCAGACGGTTCCTGCAATGTGTCGAAGACAACTTTCTGATGCAGATGGTGGAGGAACCGACGAGGGGAGGGGTGTTACTGGACCTTATTCTCACAAATAAGGACGGGTTTGTTAAGGAAGTAAAAGTTGGGGGTAGCTTGGGTTGTAGTGACCACGAGATGGTGGAGTTCAAGATCTTGAGTGGAAGGAGCAAAGCAAAAAGTAGGATTGCTACCCTGGACTTTAGGAGAGCCAACTTTGATCTCTTCCGGGACCTGCTTGGAACTATCCCGTGGGCTAGGGTGTTAGAAGGTAAGGGGGCCTGTGAGAGCTGGTTGGCATTTAAACAGCTCTTCTTCCAAGCCCAGGATCGGTGCGTCCCTGTGAGCAAGAAATCAGGAAAGGGTGGCAGGAGACCTGTGTGGATGAGCAAGGAGCTCATGCGCAAACTCAAAGGGAAAAAGAAGGTCCATGAAATGTGGAAAAAGGGTCTGACCACTCGGGAAGAATATAGAAATGTTGTCAGGGCCTGCAGGGATGCGACGAGGAAGGCTAAAGCCCACCTGGAATTGAATCTAGCAAAGGTGGTAAAGGATAATAAAAAAGGCTTTTTTAAGTATGTTAACAGTAAAAGGAAGTCTAGGGAGAATGTAGGTCCCCTACTAAGTGAGGGGGGTGTTCTGGTAACGGGGGATGCTGAGAAGGCGGAGATACTGAACGCCTTCTTTGCTTCTGTCTTCAGTGAAAAAGCTCCCCCTCGGGAATCCCAGGCCCTGGTGGTTAGTGAGAAGGTCTGGGGAATGGAAGACTTCCCTTTAGTCAGGGAAGAGGCGGTCCGAGAGCGCCTAGGCAACACCAATGTTCATAAATCCATGGGACCCGATGGTGTACATCCACGGGTGCTGAGGGAGCTGGCAGAGGTGATTGCTGAACCACTCTCTATCATCTTTGAGAGGTCTTGGAGAATGGGGGAGGTGCCTGAAGACTGGAGGATAGCCAATGTCACTCCGGTCTTCAAAAAGGGCAAGAAGGAAGATCCAGGTAATTACAGGCCAGTCAGCCTCACCTCTGTCCCTGGAAAGGTGATGGAACAGATTGTGCTGGATGCCATCTCCAGACAACTGGAAGAAAAGGAGGTTATTAGGAGTAGTCAGCACGGGTTCACCAGGGGGAGGTCGTGCTTGACCAACCTGGTAGCCTTCTATGATGTTGTCACTGGCTGGGTGGATGGGGGGAGAGCAGTGGATGTAGTCTACCTTGATTTCAGCAAGGCATTTGACACTGTCTCCCACGACATCCTTATAACGAAGCTGAGGAAGTGTGGATAGATGAGTGGACAGTGAGGTGGGTTGAGAACTGGCTGACTGGCAGAGCACAGAGGGTTGTCGTTGGCGGTGCAGAGTCTGGTTGGAGACCTGTAACCAGCGGTGTTCCCCAGGGGTCGGTGCTGGGTCCGGTCCTGTTCAACATCTTCATCAATGACCTTGATGAGGGGATAGTGGCCACCCTCAGCAAGTTTGCTGATGATACGAAGTTGGGAGGATTGGCTGACATGCCCGAAGGCTGTGCTGCCATTCAGCGAGACCTGGACAGGCTGGAGAGCTGGGCAGTAAGAAACCAGATGAGGTTTAACAAAAGCAAGTGTAGAGTCTTGCACCTAGGGAGGAATAATTGCATGCACCGGTACAGGTTGGGGGATGAGCTGCTGGAGAGGAGCTCTGCAGAGAGGGACCTGGGTGTCCTGGTGGACGACAGGTTGGCCATGAGCCAGCAGTGTGCCCTTGTGGCCAAAAAGGCCAATGGCATTCTGGGGTGCATTAAAAAGAGCATGGCCAGCAGGTCGAGGGAGGTGATCCTCCCCCTCTACTCTGCCCTGGTAAGGCCTCATCTGGAGTACTGTGTCCAGTTCTGGGCTCCTCAGTACAAAAAAGACAGGGATCTCTTGGAAAGAGTCCAGCGGAGAGCCACAAAGATGGTGAAGGGCCTGGAGCATCTCCCCTATGAAGAAAGGCTGAGTGATCTGGGTCTGTTTAGCCTTGAGAAGAGAAGACTGAGAGGGGACCTGATCCAGGTCTATAAATATCTGAGGTGTGGGGGGCAAAGTGGCGAGGCCAGACTGTTTTCAGCAGTGTGTGGAGACAGGACAAGGGGAAATGGCCAGAAGCTGGAGCATAGGAAGTTCCGCACCAATGTGCGCAAGAACTTCTTTAGGTGAGGTGACGGAGCACTGGAACAGGCTGCCCAGGGAGGTTGTGGAGTCTCCTCTGGAGATATTCAAGACCCGCCTGGACGCCTACCTGTGCGACCTGGTGTAGGGATCCTGCTTTGGCAGGGGGGTTGGACTCGATGATCTCTGGAGGTCCCTTCCAACCCCTATGATTCTGTGATTCTGTGATTCTGTGTTACGTTCTTCTTACAGTTCCTGTGAGCTACTGCTTTATTTAATGAAGGCCAGTGCTTGCAGGCAAATATGCAACATCTGTACGTGTAGCAATAATGTTGTGCCTCACTTGAAGATCTAGATCAAGCCCCTTGAACTAAATACAGCTAACTGTCCTGTATGACAGATTAAAGTCCCACGTTAGCTGCAAGGTGTGGGGGGACTTGTAATACTGAGGAATACTGATCCTTCTGGTTTTTCTTTCTTTCTTTATTTACTCTGTAGATATACATCTATTTATCTCAGTGTCTGAGAGAGAGATCCCAAAGCGCACAGGTTTCTGGGACAGATCTACGATAACACGGAAAAAGCTTTTGGGTGTTACAAGGTAAGCACCTCACTCACCTCCCTGATGTCCTGCTTTATTCCTTTGTAAATGGACTTGATCTTTGTGCTTCCTGCTCTGATAGTCTTCTTCCCGCTGCCCTTTGGACTAAGAATATCTGAGCCCTGTAGAATTCTGCAGTAGGGATTATGGTGACAGCAGTAATCCACCTGCTACTGAAAGACTGGACTGAGAGTGTTTTTCAGTTGCATTGTTTGTTTTTCTTGTTAGCGGTGGGCTTTTTGTTTGTTTGTTTCCTCAGAGGTAGAGGGAACGGGGCAAATACAGTTCCGATTAGGTAAGCATATAAATGTGAACTTCACAGTCTGTGTTTCATTATTCGGGCACCGGGGAGGGAGAGGATACACACAAAAGTCTTGTTGCCAGCACAGTGACTGAGTGCCATCAGTCTTTGTGACTTAATTCTGTTTTCCGGAAGCCTCCGTATTAGGTTAGGCTAGAGATACCCCTGGTCTGTCTGTCTGAGTAGAGCAGCAGCGGGTGGTAGAGGAGCTGGTTTTGACATTGTTTCTCTTACGGTGTTCTGAATTCCAGCAGTTGTCTGGGTGTTACAAACCAATGGTGGCCTTCTTGAAAGGGAGGCTTTTCTTAAAGTAGTGAGAAAGTATTTATTGATAGTTCTAATTTGACTTGCTGGGTCTGTTTAATGGGGGACATGTTTGACATGTTTTCTTTCTTGTTCTACGTGGACTGCAAGATCAAGTTACTAGTAACCTTTTTTCTTATGTGTATGCATGGGGAAAACCAGCGTTCTGTGGAGCTGAATCCAATGCAGAAAGATCTTGTACTGAAGATTGCAGAGTTACTATGCAGTAACGACATCGCTGATGGAAGAGCAGAGTACTGGGTTGAGAAAGCTGCCAGGCTCTTCCCTGGGAATCCTGCTACTTACAGATTGAAGGTAAATTCCAGCTTCTGATCTCTGTTCTGTGCCTAGAAGAAACTTTTGTTGTGTCAAGTGATGGGAAAACCATATTACCCAAGAGGTCAAGATTAGATAGGTTAAGTATTGTCTCTATTACATGACTACACTGCTTTCTAGTTTTTTTTAATTTGAGTTGAAAACTGTCAAGTGTAGGAGATGCTGTTATTCCCTAATACTGTGTAAATGCTTTCAGTCATACAATCTCACTTTTGTACAGGCGTTAGTTTTCTGGAGCGCAACTGCAATGAAATTGAAGTCTTGAGAGGCTTGTGCTTTGGGATTTTTTGTGTGGTTATGTTATTTTATTTTTTTAGACAAGCTGTTCTGTATTGACGTGTGGCATCTTTGAACCAGGTGGTTTGACAGTCTTAACTTAGCATCTAACTTAGCATCTACAAGATGCAAACTCTAAAGCTTTGGGTTTTTGTTTTTTTTTTTTTCCCCTCACTTCTAAAATGTTTGTCAAACTCTCTGTAGCACCTACCAGCTTTCCAGAGCAGTTTGAGTAATGTAGCCTGTAATGGCAATGAGAAAACAGTCAGGTAACGTAGTTGCTGAAGAGGCTCTCGTAGAGAATGAAATTTTAACGTGTTGCCTTCGTATTTGATAGGAGCAGTTACTGGAACGTAAAGGCGAAGATGGCTGGAATCAGCTCTTTGATATGACTCAAACCGAGCTCTATGCGAGACCAGACGATCCCTACCTTAACATCAGACTGGTTGCTCTCTACCATTCAAATAATAGATTAAGAGATGCTGTGCTTCATTGTCAGGAGGCGGAGAAGAAAATACCTGTAGACTCCAGCTTGGAGTGGTGTTTGTGCGTCGTAAAGACATTTGAGGTATTTAATCATGTTTTGATCCTGTCATAATCTCCCATGTCCTTGAAACCGGTGTTATTCTCTTAGTATCGTTACAATGGCAGCTAATTCTCAAGTGGCTTAACTCCTTTAAATGTAATGTCTGTGGAAACAATGATTTATTTAGGATTTTCTTAAGCCTTAAAGAGTTGTTTAGTTTCTAGCTGAGGTACTAAGTTAGATATAGCAGCTCCATCAGGGAGGGAATTGCTGAGGCATATAGTTCCTGGAACATTGCTGCTGAAGAATTCGTTAACATCTCACCTGGGAAACTGGATTATGTAGCAAGATGTTCTGGAGAAACTCTTGCCTTCATAGAAGGATGGCGGTTCCTCATTCTGTGATGAACTTGATTCTTTAGGAATACCTTCAATCAGTACGGGACTTGGAGGCTGATAAAAATAATTGGAGAGCTGTCAAGAAGGATCATCTGCTGGCCTATTCTAGCTTGGTTAAAATGATGCTTGCTTCTAGAGATGTTTGAGAAAGCAGAGGGGCCCTTGAAAGGTACTCTTTTAACTGTTCTGCTTATTTAAAAAAAAGAAAAAAAAAAAAGAAAAAAATTGAATATTTTTTCTGGGTCACTGAACTTCTAGCAGGCATCGTTTTCAGTGAGTAGCTGTTTTATGGATGGAAGAGGAGTTCCTCTGTACTAACTGCAAAGGGCAAATGTTGCTAGGCTTGATCCGCAAGCTGTGTCTGAGCTAAAGGCCTCAGAGAAGACTCAGCGATAGGGGTCTAGTATAAATCCTGGGAGACCAGGACTTGGTTGAAAATGAATCTTTTCTATGTTCCAGTTTTGATCGTGTGCTTCACTCTGTGAAGCCGTGTGCGAATGGACCTGATGAGCTGTCTCGTACCTTCCTTGAAATGAA
Organism: Phasianus colchicus; assembly: GCF_987193195.1. Classification (NCBI taxonomy): domain Eukaryota; kingdom Metazoa; phylum Chordata; class Aves; order Galliformes; family Phasianidae; genus Phasianus; species Phasianus colchicus. The sequence continues at coordinate 429,755 of NW_028325230.1, read as the reverse complement.
AGGACACTTCTACATGCACGCTGGAACTTTCCTGCTGAAAACGGCCCAGAACAACGAGGCACAATGGAGAGATGCATGTGAACTCGCAGCATTGTGTTATCTGAAAAGTTTCCATGTAAGTCACTGTTCAGTTTGTGCCTGTAATTGTTGCAGTTCTTGGATGCTCTCACTGTACGTGCACTGAACGCCTGCATTCCAAAAACTAACTACTGTTTTTGAGGCTGTCTCCTGGCCAAATCTTACCCTTCCATACTTGTTTAAAAGATTTCAAGTAGTGTGAAGAAAATCTCATCTGTTTCACTTGTCAGAAGTAAAGTGACTAAGGGCTAATGAGTGTGTTTCCTATAGGCTATTCCCTTCTCTGTAATGCAGCTAAAATAACTAGTATTAAGGTTAGTAGTATGGGGGGGAGGGGAATGACCTGAGTAGCTCTCATATACTAATTGCATAAGCAGCAGAGCTTGATCAAGCTTAATTCTTTGCTTTATGGAATAAAATCAGCTTTCCCTTTTGCACAAGTGCTTGCGTTCAAAACATCGCTTTCTCTTGTGCGCTCTTACAGCTATTTGCAATTGTTCAGTTACTCACCTTGTGTCCTTTTCAGGAAAGAAACAAGCTTGTTTCCTAACTTTTAAGACTAAATGAGGGTGAGTTGTTTTTTGTTGAGAAGAAGCTGTAGCAATTCTTTTCTTTCTTTGCCAGATTCCTAAACCAAAGTCAAAACTAATAAGAGGAGATCGTGCTGGGCAAGATGCGCTGGAAATGTTGGCCTGTGACCGAAAAAGCCAGTCTGGTAATAAAAACTAAGAATTATAAATGTTCCATTTTATGAGCAGTTAATGTCAGAGTTAATGGCTTGTTAAAGAGCACACTTGGTGTCTTGGAACATGCTATCAAACGTTCTGTATTTTGGCTACGTATGAAATACAAAAGAGCGGTTTGATCCTGACACGTAACGGGCTTTTTCTTTTTATTTCCAGGACATTAAGATAGAATTTAACTATCAGTGTCTCCGAGTCTGCTGGTTTCTGCCTACTAATATACTATTTGTAAGCATTGCTAGTCCCAAGTATAAAAGAAAATATTGCTCCTTTCCTGTCGCTTTTGTTCCCTTCTTTGTTCCAACAGGTTTGGTGCATTTTTTTTTTTTTTTTTTGGTGAAGCCGAGGTAGTTGTTTTCAGTCTGTGGGCTCTAGGTGAAAACGAAGAAAACATCAGGCATCAGGCTGAATTGTTCCTGAATAGAGGAGACTGACAGCTACTTATTTTGAAGACAATTGCAGTGTCATTGTAATAAAAATACACAGTAATTCTGGAGAACTGGATTTGAAAATGCCTTGGGACTGCTGTCAGCCCATATGCTAAAAGGGTGACTTAATTATAGGGAGAGTGTAAGTTAGAAATTTGTAAATATCTTAAGGGGAAGTCTGGATTCCCAGCCTAAAGCAGCAGGAACAACCCACTGCATCAAATATTGTTGTCCTTGTTTAAGTTGAGTGTTCTTATGTGACATTACGTTTTTCTAGGTCATATGTTGCTGAACTTAAGCCACGGCAAGGAAGACTTCTTGAAAGAGATTGTGGAAGCTTGCAAACAGAAGTGGTTTATTTACATTGTTTGAAGGCCTGTTTGGGAGTGGAGCTTCTAAAGAGAGGTCTTTTCTCGGCACAGATGATATGGGAGATGTCAGTCCCCAAGCACCAGAGCAGGGAGAACTGAGTAAATGCGATACTGGTAAGAGATGCTACTTAAACTCAACGTAAGCATGACTCTGTATTAGAGGTTCTTCTACAAGTGCTTCATTTGCCACAAAAGACAAGTGTCTGTAATAGCTGCTCGTGGTTGCCCTACTCAGAGGGTGCTTTGCAAGAAGTTTCACTTTCAGCTGTAGCTGAGGGGCAGTATCATCATGCCAGGTTCTGAAGAATTTCTCACATACTTCTTGCTTCCACACTGTTGTCTTCAAGTCTGTTCTGACTCATTTCCAATTGAAGCTGGAAAGTGCTTGTATGCTGATGAGTGCTGATAGGAAGGCCCACATTATTTATGTGTAATCTATGAACACAGGTGACAGGCATAAAAATGAAATAATTCCAGGATGAATTGTGAACTAATGATATCTTCCCATTTTTTAGGCTTAACTTGATGATGAAGTCTGGCTTTGAATTTGAGTGTAACAGGAATAGAATGATACCTTTCCTAACGAGGACGCAGATCCTAGCTTCTTGCAACCCTTGTTTTTGCATAGGTGCTGTTCGGATGCACAGTGGTAGTCTCCAGCACCTTGCATGGCTTGGCTTGCAGTGGAATTCCATGTCAGTGTTATTCCCACTGCGCAGATCATTACAACAACTTTTCCACTTGCCCCAAGAGACATCGAGACTGGAAACAGATGCTCCTGAGTCCATTTGCCTGTTGGACCTTGAAGTAAGCAAGCTTCCTAAGTTCTTAAATGCATTTAAATGCCTGTTTTTTGCTACCTAATACCTTCTGTTTGTTTGTTTTCACCAAAACAGGTTTTTTTTACTCGGGATGGTGTTCACTAGCAACTTAGAACTGCAAGAGAAGTTTAATACTCAGCGTGGCACACATCAACCTCTGTTCTTACCGTTGCTGCTGTGCAAACAGTTCTGTACTGAGAAGCAAAGATCCTGGTGGGATGCTGTTTGTGCTCTTATGCAGAAAAAAACAACGTAAGGCTGCTTCAGTTTGGAAATATTGGAACCAACCTTCTAGATGGCTTCTGAATTGATTCCCATAGGTTGCGTAAAACTAGTTCCTTTTGTTTGACATCCTTTAAATGTTAAATGTTTTTTGCTGTAGGCGTGTGAGATGCTGAAGAACTTTATAAAAATGGGCTTTACATTTCTGACAGTGCATTTGTAAAGAAGAGCTAGCTTAGGACTGAAGCTGCTTGTTATGTTCATCAAACAAATGACGTGTGAACAGATGAAAAAGAGGGAATACTAATTGAGGAATATTTCTTTTGATATTCAGACCAGACTCGGCAACCAAACTGAAGCTTCTTGTACATCACGGAGTAAGTACTGTGTGAGCCCTGGAGAAACACGGCCTTCAGCCTGCCTTAATTATACATTGGGCAAGAAGTCTGCAAAAAACAGTACGTTAAGATTATCTGTAAATAAGTATCATCTGTTTTTCTCTAATTTTGCAAACTTAATAGACTAAATAAAATCAGATGAGAATGTAGTATTGAGAACTGCTGCTACTAATTTTGATGGGATGTCATGCAAGGCAGTTGCTCTAGTCAAATACTCTTACCTCACTACTCTCAACTGCATCAGAGAAGAATAAGTATGAATAACACTCTATTTAAATATTCTGCGATAGTTTGAATTTCTCTTTCTTCAACAGGGCGTTAGCCTTAACTCCCACGACCAGAAAGAATATATTGGAAGAAGCGTCTACTACTGGAAGACAACTTTGCTTAGCTTGAGAACTATCAAAAAGCACAGAAGTATTCCCGAACCTGCGTATCCTCTCTTCAGACATTTCAATAGTGTGGACATCCAGGTACTGATGGATTATTCAAAGATGAGAGTAAGAGGGGTTGTATGTCACAGGCTTACATATGAATTGTTAGCTGGTTGGTTTGTTTTTTGTTTCAGTTGGCTTTGTGTGTTGATGGGTTGTGGTTGGTTTTATTTTTTTTGTTTTTTTGTTTTTGTCATTGTACTGCTACTACTGAGATTTGGTAGTATCTTTCTGTTGAACTTCTGAGTTTTAAAACACTCTGATTGGAAGATTCTGAACTGCCTTAGTACCTCCTCCTATTTGACTACTGCATGGGAATTGCTGAGTCAAGGCCTGAACCTCTGATTAATCACCTGAGGTGAGCATTGAGGCAGCCCTGGGAGCATAGGTGAAAGCAATTCACCTGTGCTGCAGGAAGGGGTGGAGCCTGGCTCCACCTCTCCTAGACCCATTTAAGAGCTGACTACCAGTGGGGAAGGATCTCTTTCTCTCTTCGGAAGATCCACTCCACTGGAGTTTCCTGAGCGAGCCCACGATATGGGTAAGCATCCTATTTATTCTCTTTGTCTTGCTGTGCCTAACTCTCTTGCTTATTTCATTGTTGTAACATCTTAATATTATTTGATTATATAATATTCCTTTATATAATTTTCATTGATTATACAACTACTTACTAGATGCTTACAGTCACTGACTGTTCCAAGTGTCCACACTGTGTCATGTGTGATATGTCTTTTGCTTTGGTTGTAGGTCTTCCAGGTTGCAGCCTATGAAGAAGAGGCACGTGTAGTTTTTGCAATGCTGGATGCAGCTGAAGGCAAAATTGATGCTTTACTAGCGTTTGAAGCTATTAAGAAAGTGGTTTCGTACTGGAATCTTGCCATTGTAAGTTTGTAAATTGCATTACCTCAAAATGCTTTTCTATTATTTACATTCTGACTGATTACTCCTAATCCATATTCTGTTACTTAGCTTTACCAAAGAAAGGCAGAAGAGGTTGAGAGTGATGATACGTTACCAGAAGAACACAAAGCCTATCTTGTTAAAAGAAAGCATTACCTGATGAAGATCACTGACGAAAGCTCCTCTGACCCGTCAGTAGCTGACAAAGTAAGTAAAAGAATTAATGCTTGTGTGAGTTGTCGTCTTACGTTAATGTTAACAGATATAGGGCTTTCCTGGGGGAACAAAAACAACAAAAAACACCCAGAATTTCTGTGCAGAAAGCCTTGCAAACTGTTCAGCCGTAGATCAGAGCACAGCTTCTTGCTCTGAGGAAGAATTGCGATCATGTCTTGCATTTCAAATACATTTCTAGCTGCCGGTATCTGTTAAAGCTGTAACGGAAATGCTGAATGCAGTGATCCAGGAGCTTGGAGAGAATGGTGAAGAGGGAAGTCTTGCCTCCGGAAATATCTCACCAGCTGCACACGTGGAAGTAAAATATTCAGTTCCATCACCTAAGAAGTTCTCTTTCTCGCCAACAAATACCTACCAGGTACATTAGCCGGTTACTCTTCTAGGGAAGTGTTATGTTTGTATAAAAAAAATCCAGGTTCAATTAGTTTTTTTCTTTTCTTTCCAGTTTTCTCCTAAGACTCTCTCTCAGTGGGCAGAAGATCACAAGTCCTTACTTCAAAAGCTGTGTCAGCACGTGCAAGCTTTAACGGTAAGCAACTTTAGTCACTATATTCGATGCAGAATGGTTGATCTTTTTGTTCTGGTAAGTACTTTGTGACCCAAGCATTGAACTTCCCTTACCAGGCTACCTCTTAACTCAGTGAAGATAACTGCTATAAACACCTGCTTAAAGTGAGTTCAAGAGTAAAACTTTGTTGCCTACAAACTCTGATTTGGTACTCAGATATGGGAAGTAATCCTGAGGATTGTGCGTGCAGAAAGTTGTGCTTTATTCAGCTTAGCTACTGTCATCTTTGTCAAAGAGGAGGAATGATTACCTCGCACGTGTAAAAGAACTGAGACCTGAGGCGAGAAAAAATGTCAATCCTACTGGGGACTCGCTGTAATAACCCAGCCTTTTCTTGGACTTCCCCCAGACGGCGAGCTCGGGCTTTACAGGCTAGAGGTGGAGCTAACACAGAGACCTCTGGATTTTCAAAAAGGAACAAGAAGGCTGAGAATCGGGTGCTTTGTTTGACGTTTTTACTGGCTGTCCTACTTAAGGATTCTGCCTGTCCATAGGCACGTTTGGTTGGTTTGGCTGGAACTTAGGAGCCTGGTGCTTATGCCTTCGGTTCTTTGTGATACAGAGCTGCGCCCTTTGCTGCCCAGACCAAATGCACGTGTTGTTGGAAGAGATTACTCTATGCATTTTACTTTTTTTTCTTTAATGCTTTTAAAGAGTGAGAGTGGTATACGCCTTCAAGCAGGTAACATGTGAAACTTGTTTGTTTGTTTGTTTTCCTTTTTTCCTTCGAGCACTGGTTCGGGGAAATATGGATGCTTTCTTCTCTGCCGCTATGTTTCCCGCAGTGGAATTTGGGGAATGGCTTCTGTTGTTGGTTTTTCAATACTGAAGAAACATAGCATTCTTTTTATTCTGCCTATGTAGAACTCCCTTTGTTTCCTCTGTAGTTTTGAGTTGTGCTCTGGAACAGAATGTTCAGCTGAATCTAGAACAGCTGCCAAAGAGGAGTCTGTGGGCAAGTGGCTCTGGATTTCCCAGGCAGAGGTCGTAAAGCTCCTTGCCTGCTCACAAAGCGTTCTCATTGTTTTTATACAGTGTTCTATTTTACTGCTGTATTGAGACTTTTATGAAAAATCCTTTGTTTCCCAAAGGTGATGCTGAGAAACACGCCTCATGATGACTTATGCATACCTCGCATTTCATATCAATTCTCCCTTTGGGTCAAAAGTAGACCAAATCCTTGAAACCGTGCCTGGGAATCCCACTGATATTGAAACAGTTCAGCAGTGGTGCCCATGGTCAGAACGCCCTGCGGCGGCAGATCCTGGCATTGACTGTGAATGGAAGAACTGACAACAAATCGCTCGATATCAAAATTGACCCGGTGGATATTTACAAGCGCCGGGAGACCCAGACGGGATCTCAGAGTTGCATGGCCAGGTACAGAAGTTGTTTTACTGGTGGTTTTTTTGTTTGTTTTCTTTTGCAACGTTAAGGATTGTTAATCATTCCTCGCCATCCTTGGCTTCACTGCGCCCTCCTGTCCAATTGACACCAGCTTTTTCATCACCTCAGTTGCCTTCAAAAAAAAAAAAAAAGCATGACAAAATCAATTTGATGATGACGTTATTTATTTATTTACCGATATTCTTAAGCACTTAGCAGAGTTTTGCTGGGCATAGAGAAGTTTTCCTTGTTTTTCTTCGTCTTGTTCCAACTGACGTAATTCTCTCCTCCCTCAACCCCGACCTAACTGCGTTTTTCCTCTGCCCTCACGAGAGAGAAGGAGCGGAGCGCCAGAAGCTGCGGCGCGGCTCCGCGTCAGTCCAGTCGGAGCTGTTGTTTCCGCGGTCTCTGGTGCCCCCTCGTGGCCAATCGGTGGAATTGCGGCCGCGTATGTTCGGTGCCGCAGGCAGCAGTACGCATGCGCGCAGGCACGCGGAAGTGGCGTACGTACGTTCTCATCGCTCTGCGCAGCGAATCTGCCGAGCTTTGTTAGGGTTAGTCCTCCAGGCAACAGCACGCATGCGCCAGAGAACTCATAAATAGCTTTCAAATCTACCAAGCCCTGAGATGCAGTCGAGCAGTCAATTCCTGCTGGCTCAGCAACGGTTTTCTCTCTTGCTGTCGGAAGTGCTCCTTGTCTATTTCCTCCGACGGTCTGACGCTCGAGCCTGCCTCGGGAACAGGCACATGCGTAGTGCGGTGCGGAGGGTGGCGCTTGCGCAGTGCAGCGTCTAGGCTTGGGCACGCGTAGTGCTCTGCCGAGAGGGGCGCATGCGTAGCGCCGAGCCGCTACCGGCACATGCGCACTGCAGTGCCCGGGCTCGCGCGTGCGCGTTGCTCTCCCGAGGCTCGCTGGTCGCGGGTTGCTGCCGCGTCGGTGCTGCTGCACGCCAGTACCGCGACCGCGACTCTCCGAGCTGCTCGCGTTCCACTGCCGCTGGGAGGGCTTTTAAACGGCTGGGGGACGGTGCAGGGCTGGGGGTGGAAAGGGACTTTGCTGGTTCACCGGGGCGGAGAGGAAGTTGGATGCCACGAGGCGCTGAGGGGCAGCTGTGAGCCCAACCGGTCCGCTTCCGCGTGGGCTTGGGCATAAAAGGGCGGAAATAGACGAGGGGCATCCTGGATTAGAAGGGGGAGAATATCGCTGGGCCGGCGGCCCGGGAATCGACTGCTTGCCCGTCCCCGTCGTGGTCTGTCGAAACAATTGCTGTCTTTAAGTGGACGGGCGCACGGTCGCTATTAGCTGGAGGACTGATCACCATAGAGAGCGGCGCATTAGCTGCGCAGAGCGGTTAAAACGCCACTTCCGCATTTGTACGCGCATGCGTTGTGCTGCTTGCGGGACGCGGCGACAGACAGCGGCAGTTCCGCGCATGGGCCACGAGGTGGCAGCAAAGACCGCGGAAAGAACTTTTCTGACGGGATCGGCCCGCGTTTTTCTCCCCTGGCGACCCGTTCTCTCTGTCTTGTGATGGCGGGAGAAGAGCGCGAAGTTGGAAGCGGGGGCGTTGTGGGGGGAAAGACGAAGAAAAAAAGAGAGAGACTACCCCAAACCCAGGCAAGCTCTGCTAAGTGCTTATAAGTAGCTGTGAAAAAATAAGTTCTTTTTTTTTTTTTTTTTTCTTTTTGCCAGCATCTGTTGCATTGTTTCTAAATGTTCACAGACCAAAATGCAACTGCCCGGCAAATTTAATGATAACGAAATTAAAGCCCATTGGCAGAAAGCGCGGGGCCATATTAATGTTCACTCAGCCTCTGTCTTGTTCCTACTTTTAATGTATTTTTTCCCAAGGGCCTTTCTTCAACTCCAGGTTTCATTTTTGGCTTTTTATTCTTTTTTATGCCCTAAAATGGGTAGTGTTAGGCCCCAGCAGGTCTACGCAGGCAGTCACAGCACAGAGTTGCTGTTTTGAGATTAGTGTGGACCATTACAGCGTTTCCACAAAGACTAACGAAAACTGCAGTTCTCCACCTAAGTTTGCAGATGGAAAAAATTAATTCACCTGCATAGAACGAATCGATGCGTCACAGCTGCCATCGGCAAGATGGCCCGAGAGCTGTGCGGGTCTATCAGGCTCAGCTGCAGCTTTTCATCTTTTCAGCTGCCCTTCTCTGGTCCTCCTGCAGCTGGACAGATAGCCCACAAGGGCACGGGGTATACGCAGGCCCTCCCCAGCCAGCTGCGGCAGGCGCTCCTTTTTTGAGGATTACTTGTTCACATACCCAGTTTCCAGCTCATTCCCTTTGGAAAGCTTTTCTTGCGCTCCATGTTACTAGCGCACAATAGAAGTTAAGCCAGTTAAGCCTCTCTCAAGCCCAAGGAGTCCAATGTGCAAGTGTTTTTTGTTTGGGTCTGTCTGTTTTTTTTCCGGGTGTAGGGGGCAGGGGGTGGGCATTTGAGATAGCTGAGCTGTGTGAAAAAAGTCAGTGTCAGAAAGGCCTCTCTCTGATGCCAATGAATATGTCGTTTCCTAAAGCCTGGTCAGTCTTCTCTGCTGGTTGCAGAGAGTTGAGCTATTACGTATGGCCAAGACGAAAGTGTAATCAGTGAAATAGGTGGAGTTGCTCCTTCTGGTAATTTAATGCCTCACCGTGGTATAGGGCGGATGAATGCTGGCTTTGTACCAAAGCACTTGGTAACCCTGAGATTCAAACCTTAATGCTTTCCAGCAAATTTATATTTTCAGGTAGCGCCGCAGAGATGCGGTGACTATTGTTCACGTATTTTCACGTGTCACTGATTACATGGGTTTTCGAAACAGGCACAGCAGAAAACTATTCTCATTGACCGGAATGATTTCTAGTAGGATTCTGTTGTTTTTGCCTCTGGGCCTTGTGTTAAAATAGTAATTTCTGGGGGCTGGCAGGTGCTATCAATATCAGAGATGGGCAAATAAGGCATAAATCTGTGTCCTATAGTAAGTTGGATATGAGCGAGCCGGGTACTTTATTATGGGAAATTGTAAAGCTGTTTTTCTAGGAATGGTGCAGCTGTGTCTCAGTTGTGTGCGCAGTTGGTGTCTAGACTAAAGGAGACTTGTTAAGCGCTCTGCTGACACGTAGGGATGGATGGAAAATTACAAGAGGGAGCTTGAGCATGTATGTATAGAATGTAAGGACCTGCAGTTAAGGATTTGGATTGGCACCTGAGTCCGTGCCTTCAGATGATGCAAGCGCTATGCCTTATCACCCAGTGGAAACGGTCAAAGAGCTGCTTTGGGACAGAATGTTTATATTGCTCAGGAAGTGTGGCCTTCCAAGGTACTTCAGGTATCCCGAAGAACAGAAGCAAGCAGTAATGATTCCTTTCTCTCTCGATTCCAATACTTGTAGGTAGTGCGCTTGAGAAAGACTTTGGAGGCTTTCCTCAGCCTCTTGCTTTCCTCATACCTTTACAAAAGCGGACTGCCAGAAAACAAGAAGACTTCACACGTGCGTTTTGAGTTTGGTTATTTTATGGTGTTTTTTAATTTTTTTTAGATTTTTTTCAGTCCAAATGTAGTAAATTCCCAGTCATACAAGTGATAAATTTTCAAGGTCTTTGTGCCGATGGACCATGCTTCAGTTGAACATCAAGTGGAGCAGGAGGTATTCTTCATCTATGTGGATGAAAATATGGAATCTTGATGGGATGCTGCCGTATTATGGAGAGGAATCTCCGCATCCCCCAGGCTCAGCCAATACACGGACACAGATTTCTGGATGGTGACCATCACTTTCTGCCACCGCTCCTGCTGCCTAGTTGCTCGTCATCGTCGGTATCCAGCAGGAGATCACGAAGCTGTGGAGGCACAGTCGTATCCAGGTCATCATCTGAAACTTCTTCCACCAGATTGGAAGGGACCAGTCCTCTTGTGCCATCCGTCAGCTCTCCCAGAAACCAGCCATCTTCATCTACGTCTCCGAAGATGTAAAGGTATTGTCCAGCAGTCAGTGGAAGCTCGTTTTCTGGGTCCTCATTAGGGCCCTCAAAAGGATTGTAGCTGTGACGAGCTATGAATCTTCGAATTAGTGCTGGTGATCGTCTGCGAGAATGCAGGCTGCAGCTTGCCATCAGCCACCCTCCCGACTTCTCCAGCCATTCCTGTTCTGGATTTCCGTGCGGCTCCAGCTTTTTCCCACTCTCCTTTTCCAAATGCTGCCCCTGCAGCTGGTTGGCTTCCTCTGCCTTTTCTGGGGCCCCTCTGGATGTGGAAGAGGCCTCCTTGAGCTGCCGGACTGTTTCCCGCAGCTGCTTGGTAAGGAGGCTGAGCGTATGCGTCTTGTCCTTGAGCCGCTCCACCTCCTCCCTCATCTGCTGAGAGCTTCTGCTCCTCAGCAGGCAGTTCTCCTCTCCAAGGAGGCTGCATTGTCTCTGCAAGTCCTTCAGTGCCCTCAGCAGATGGGCACTCTGCTCCCGCAGCTCCCTGTGCTCAGGTGGGCAGGCCTGTTGTTGCTCTGCAGCCTGAACACCCGCTTCTGCTACAGCCCGACGGCAGGCTGGCCTTTGCCGTGTGCGCGGCCCAGCGGCTGCAGCCCTGGCCCCGTTGCAGGAGGCGGGCGGCTGCCCCTGTCCGTGCTCCAGGATGTAATGCAGGAAGCGTCTCCTCTGCTCCTGCAGTTCGCGCTGGAGGCGCAGGACGTGGGCGGCCTGCTCTGCACAGGGCTTCCTGCAGAGCTGCCGCTGGACTTCCTGCTGCAGTCTGTGGGCCTCTCTGCTGCTCTCGCCACTCAGCAGCTCCTTTGCTAGCTGCCGCAGCAGATCCCGTACCTGGCGGTTGGCGTTGTTGCACCGCTGCTGCAGCCGCTCCTGCGTCTGGCGGAGCTGGGCCTCCTTCATCTGCAGCAGTTGGCGGATGTCCGCCTCCCGCTGCCTCTGGCTCTGCTCCCGCAGGCGCTGCAGCTTTGACGCCCGCTGTCGCTCCCAGTTGGAGCGCAGTCGGTCGGCCAGGAGCTGCCGCTCCCGCTCTGCCGCCTCCTGCAGCTCACGTCTCTCGACGGCCCGGCGGCGCTGCATCTCCTGGGAGCGGAGCCGCTCGCCCTCCAGCTGGGCCCGCAGCGCCTCCAGCTCCCGCCTGTGCTCCTCCCGCTGTGCGGGGCAGGCAGGGGGCTGGGCCGGGCCCCGGCGCAGAGAGGGCTGGCAGCACTTTGCCTGTCTCTGCGGCATGGTCGCAGGGACCTGAAGAGACCCTCAGCCTCCAAAAGCTGTGGCCGAAGGCCGCTGAAAGCTACTCTCCTTCCTGGGGCCTGCAAGGACAGCTGCCCCTGGCCCCGTAGCGCCCACTGCCTCTCGTCCCTGTCGCAAGGGTGTGCAGACAGTGAATGCCGTGGGGGGGTGCGCCCACAGTCTTCTATGCTGTGTGCCTGCCTGGCACGTAATGGAGGGTGGGGCAGCGGCCTGCAGTGCTATTGGGCAGTGCAGCCTTCCGGCCTAACTCACAATGAAGGGAGGGTGGGGCTATAGGGCGGGGCGGCCTTCTGGCCCCAGCTCAAAATGGAGGCTGAGGCACGGTGGCTTCAAGCTGCGTTGGGTGGCAGAGACGTCGCGGTGTTGGACAGAACTGCCTTCCGCAGCACTGGGCTGTGTGCATGACCTTTTGTGGTGCTGGAATATGTGGACTTCTCTGGCACTGGAGAAGAAAAGCAGGATGCCATCCAACTCATTGTGATTTCCATTTCGATTCCCGTAAAGGAACTATCTCACCATACCTACCAGCCAGTTAAAGGAAGCTAGTTGCAGGCGTACTCTGCTTAAGGAGCTGCTGGGGCAGATGGCCAGGCTGTCACGAGAAAGCAGCAGCCTGAGGTGCTCCTGGGAATCTCTGAGGGAGACGGATAGGAGGTGGTGTTGTGGGAATCAAATGTTGTTTCTGCATTAGAATTGGATAATATTTATATTTCGTGAACTCCGTTGTCATAGTTCTTTTGGGGAGTCCTTCTACTTAACTTGGGGAAGATCTCAGATAGTTTGCATCACTTATCGTCTAGCCAAATCTTCCCAGGAATGCCCGCTCTGTATATAGGTGTATATATGTATATTTTGTCACACACATTGCAAGAATATCCTGCACGAGATCAAACCGGAGAAGGCTGGACCCTGTGTGGGGCTGGTGCTGCAGTCCAAAAACTGGGGTGGAAAGACACTGCTTTGAAGGGGTTGGGTATGCTCAGCCCTTTCATCCCCCAACATGTATTGCCCCAGCCCCAGCTCTCTCAGCCTGTCCTCACAGGTGAGGTGTTTGATCCGGAAGTGGTGCGCGCACGGTCCTGCTCCTCTGCGCAGGCACCCCGCCGATCTGCGTTATGCTCGGTCCTCCGGGAAGTAGTGCGCATGCGCCGTCCAGCTTTCCAATAGCATCCATTTCTTCGAAGCCCTGAGATGCAGGTGAGCAGGCAATACTTGGACCGCCGGCTCCGCGACACTATTCTCTCTTTTCCAATCCAGAATGCTCCTTGTCTATTTCCTCGGGCGGTTTTATGCCCCGGTCTGCTTCCAGAACGTACTGTCTAGGCGGACCGTGCACCCGCCGCTTGCGCAATGAGGCGACGAAAAAAGCGAACGCGTAGGTGCGTGCCCGAAAACGAGCGTACGCCGTAATCCGCGCGCGAGAAGCGCATGCGCAGTGCCGTGCCAAGGCGGCCGCACGCGCAGTTCGGTGACATGCTTGCCGCATGCGCACTGCAAACGATGGCGCATGCGTTTTGCGGCCGTGAGGAGAGCATGCGCATCGCGGTGCCGAGACTCGCGCATGCGCAGAGCGGTGCGAACGGTCGCGCATGCCCAATGCGCTCTTGCAGCTGGCGCGTGCGCAGAGCACTTGGCACATGCGCATTGCGGGGCACAGACAGGCGCATGCGCCGTGGCGGGCAGAATCCGGCGCATGCCCCGTTCGGAGCAGAATCCAGTGCGCGCGTAGTGGTGTGTGGTTTTTTTTTTTTTTTTTTTTAAACCACTGGCGCATGCGTTGTGCTTTCTCATGAACCGCGCGTCCGTACTCCGTGCTGTTGTCTCGAGAACCGCGCCTGCGTAGTGCGGTGCCTAGAGAGACTGCCGCGTGCGCAGTGCCTAGATTCGCACGTGCGCGTTGCTCTCGCGAGACTTGCTTTTCCAGGAACGCTGCGGTGCAGAGCTGGGGCTGGAACGGGACGTCTGCTCCTCCACCGCGGCGGCAAGCACGTTGGGTGCCACGAGGCGCTGAGAGGCAGCCCTGAGCCGACCCGGTCCGTTCCCGGGTGGGCTCGGGCATAAAAGGGCGGAAATAGACGAGGGGCATCCTGGATTAGAAGGGGAGAATATCGCTGAGCCGGCGGTCCGAGAATCGGCTGCTTGCCCGTCCCCGTAGTGGTTTGTCGAAACAATTGCTATCTTTCAGTTGACGGGCGCGTGTTCGCTATTACCTGGAGGACTGATCACCACAGAGAGTGGCGGATTAGCTGCGCAGAGCGGTTAAAACGCCACTTCCGCGTTTCTACGCGCATGCGTTATACCGCTTGCCGGCCTAAGCAGCGGGCAGCGGCAGTTCCGCGCATTGGCCACGAGGTGGCAGCAGAGACCGCGGAAAGAACTTTTCTGACGGATTGCCGGGGACCCGCGGCGCAGTCCCTGGCGATTCGTTCTCTCTGTGTCTCGTAATGACGGGGGCAGAACACGAAGTTAGAAGTGGAGGGTGTGTGGGGGGAAAGACGAAGAAAAAAGAGGGAAACTTCTCCAAACCCAGGAGAGCTGTGCTAAGTGCTTATAAATAGCTGTAAAAAAAGAGGTTTTTTTTTTTCCTTTTGCCAGCATCCGTTGCATCTTTTCTAAATGTTCGCATTACCAAAGTGTAACTGCCCAGCAAATTTAATGATAACGAAATTAAAGCCCGTTGGCAGAAAGCACAGGGCCGTATTAATGTTCACGCAGCTTCTGTCTTCTTTATACTTTAATGTATTTTTTTCCAAGGGCCTTTCTTCAACTCCAAGTTTCATTTTTGGCTTTTTATGACCCCACACATCAACCCCGTGTCCCCACATGTCCCCTCATGTCTCCTCACCTCCCCCCACACTACCTGTCCCCCTTCGCTCCGTGCCCATGTCACCGTGGGGTTGAGGGCAGGGTCAGGGATGCCTGTGGGGTGCGTGGAGTCCTGGGAGAAGTTGATGGCTGTGCGCAGTGGGGTGATGGTGTCCTCCGCACACGGCTGTGACAGTGGGGTGGGGGTAGCGCCCCACAGGTGGGGGTCATTGCCCCCAGAATGGGGCTTGTGCCCCACACACGTGGGCCGCTTGTATGGGGAGTGCATTCTGGAGATGATCTGTCTTTTCTCCAAATCTGCAGTGACTTCAGCAATCCCCTGTCGTGCCGCAACAGAAATGGGGTCCTGCAGTACGTCAGTGATCTCTGACTCGAGGAGTGCAGGGGCTGCACGAAGTACGCACTCTACAGCCTCCCGACTTCTTTGGGGTTTGGGATCGATGTTTGAGCCAAAGGGCTTCACGCTGCCATGCGGGCAGGTGCCAGGTTCACCCACTGAGGAACCAAATCCTAAAATAATTTCACAATGGTCTTTAATTGCTGTGCAAGTAGATGACACAGATTTCTCACTGGGGAGCCAAAGCTGACCCTGGCAGTTTGGCAGACAGCACTCGCTCCATTCACACCGGTAGTCTCAGCCCTTTTGTTGCACATGCAGCTTCTCAGCATCTTGCTGTATCAGTATAGAAATCTGTGCTCCCCTATTTATTAGAAATGCCACCAATTGCCATTGAGGACAGACTGGAATCAAAACATGTGGACCATCCTAGCTTGTCCATCGATAACCCCCTCCCTCCCCCCTTGCCCAATTGGCTGCCAGTCATTACTTCATTACTTTTTTTTTTTTTTTTTCATGCTTTTATGGGAACTTTGAGATCACAGCCTGAAGCAGTGACGGAGCACCTGGTGAGGGGTGTAGCCCTGCAAGCACAGGTGGAAGCAATGCACCTAGAGAACCAGATGAGGCTGAGCCTGGCTCCAGCCCCTCCCTCTCCTCATTTAAGGGCTGGCAGCCCCAAAGGCAGGGTTTCTTCCTGGAGACTGCCTCCTGTGGATTGTTGGGTGAGCTCTGGTTCTTGGAAAGAGGTAAGTGATCCTTTCTTTTTTGCAGGGTTTTGGCTTCTGCCTTTCTGTGGGGATCCTAAGTTGGTTTAGAGTAGCTATGTCCGCTATGCCTCTCCTTATGATGCCTTCCAATTGTTCTCTGAGGGGAGTGAAGGGGTTATCTGCTTTTCTCTGAATTGGTAATGAAGAGACTGACGTTCATTCCTCTCTTTTACTCTTATCTCATGTCTGGAATGCTTCAATCAGCCCCAAGGTAATGCTGGTTGGCTGACTGAGCATTGCAACTCTGGAAACGCCTGGAGCTAATGTGCTTTTCTGTAAAGAGATTCTGCATTCTCCAGGTTTCCTTTGCAACTCTTTTCAAGCCCAGTACCTTCTTGTGAAGTCTCCGTTCCTCTTTCATGACTCTCATTGCACAATCATCGACCTGGGACTCCAAACTACCACACTGTCCCAACCTATTTTATGACACGTTCCCTCTGTGTCCTACTTGTGTCTTTGTGTTCTCCCTGTGTCCTCTGCCCCTGTCCCCTCTGTGTCTCCTCTGCCACGGATTAATTCCGCCCATGCTGAGTATTGTTTAAGGGCGCGTATTTAAATTATGCTCCGTGTCTCTTTGGATCCCGTTCTGTTTTGCAGCTCGATGGGGTTTAAGGGTTTCTGGGGCTCCTCTAGTTAGTGGTTTAAGCACTGTGAAATCTGTGGAGCAGATAATGGAACGCCATGAATCCCTTGTTCATGCATCGCTTGTATGCAGGTGGGTTTGGTGATGGCTGTGGGACGCTCACTTAGAGATGGAATGGGGGTCACAAGGGGCTCGCCTTGCTCCCTGGGGTTTATTCTTCCAGCCCAATAAGCTACGTGGCTGGTGATAGAGTGAGGTGCGTGTATCAGGCTGGGACCTGAGCTTAAGAAAAGCCCCAGCCCCAGTGGCCGTTTTCTTCATCCTCGCTTAGTGTAATGCAGTCTCCACTACTTGAGCATACTGAACACGAGTATTCTGTTCCTGTTTTGTCTGGTTCTCTCCTAGACCTCCCTTACAGATTTGTCAGTAGTAACAGATGTCAGGGCACAGTTCTCAGAGCACGTTGTGGCCGACCACCCCAGGGTCCTAGGGTTCTTTCTGTTTTTATGGCAGATCCGGCTTCGTCTTTCTAGGAAACAAAGGATTGTCTTCTACTGGACCACTTTGTCTGGATCACCCCAGATATCTCCATCCCAATTGTCAGGGGATGCTGTTAGTTTCCTAGTCTGTATGATACCCAACCTCCCCACCCCTCTTCCTTCCATCCCCTAGCCCCCATTCAATAGCTAGCTCTGCCGCTGTGGGACCCACCAGTGTGATGAAGCAGTACCTCTGGTGTGCTGAATACTGGGACTGGCACAGAGAGGCTCTATGGCTGATGTGAATCTTCCCGACTGGACTACTTGGTGAGTTTCCCCGGAGCTGTTGAGCACACAGGCTTCCCCACCTACCCTGGTTGCTCACCATGCCATCGATGTCCTTTGTGGACATGGCTTCAGGTATCATACCAGAGACTCCTTAGAGTCGGAAGCGACCATTTATGATGATCTAGTCCGACTCACCCACAATGAACAGGGACATTCACAGCTAGATCAGGTTGCCCTGCGTGTCACCTTGGAAGGGACAGGGCATCCACCGCATCTCTGGGCAACCTGGTCCACTGCGCAGAGTCACAGAATGTCCCGGGTTGGAAGGGACCTCGAGGATCGTGGATCTCCAACCCCCCCCCCTGCCACATGCAGGACCACCAACCTCCCCATTTCATACTAGACCGGGCTGCCCAGGGCCCCATCCAACCTGGCCTTGAACACCTCCAGGGATGGACGGGGCATCCACAGCCTCTCTGGGCAGCTGTTCCAGCACCTCACCGCTCTCTCTGTGGAGAACTTCCCCCTGCCATCCAACCTAAATCTTCCCTTCCCCAGCTTAAAACGTTTCCCCTTGTCCCTTGCTATGAAGGATATTTTCCTTATATCTAACCTAAATTTTCCCTCCTTCTTTCCTTTAGCTCCCCTTTGGGTATCGAAAGGCTGTTACCAGGTCACCTCGGAGCCTTCACTTCTCCGGGCTGAACAGCCCCAGCTCTCTCAGCCTGTCCTCACAGGTGAGGTGTTTGATCCTTTGGTTCTTTTTTTTTTTTTTTTTTTTTTTCCTTGTGGCCGTCCTCTGTATGTGCTCCAACGGGTCCATGTCCCTTCTGCACTGAGGGCTCTTCATATGGACGCAGTACTCCAGGTGAGGCCTCTTCAGCACAGAGCAGAGGGGCAGGATCACCTCTTTTCACCTGCTGACCGCACGTCTTTTGGTGCAGCCCAGGATGTGGCTGGTTTTCCGGGCTGGGAGGGCACTTTGCTGGCTCGTGTACAGCTTGCCATCCACCAGCTCTTTTGGGACGGGCCTAGGCTCAGCCCTTTCATCCCCCAGCATGTATTGGTAGTGGGGGGTTCTCTTGTCCCAGGTGCAAGACACTGCGCCTGGATTTGTTGAAGCTGATGAGGTTTGTCTGTGCCCGCTGCTCAAGCCTCTCTGGGTCCCTCTGGTTGGCGTCCCATGTCACTGCTGGCGTGTCGCTGCTCCCCACAGCTTGGTGTTGTCAGCAAGGTTTCTGAGTTGTGGCTGATAAGACGACTGCCTGGAGTGAGTCAAGCATCCTTCAGCTTGAACCAGGTCCAAGTGTGCACAGCAAGAAAGACATGGCCTTCATCAAAAGACCACCAGATGACCCTGAGAGATACCTCGCATGTGTAAAAGAACTGAGACCTGAGGCGAGAAAAAATGTCAATCCTACTGGGGACTCGCTGTAATAACCCAGCCTTTTCTTGGACTTCCCCCAGACGGCGAGCTCGGGCTTTACAGGCTAGAGGTGGAGCTAACACAGAGACCTCTGGATTTTCAAAAAGGAACAAGAAGGCTGAGAATCGGGTGCTTTGTTTGACGTTTTTACTGGCTGTCCTACTTAAGGATTCTGCCTGTCCATAGGCACGTTTGGTTGGTTTGGCTGGAACTTAGGAGCCTGGTGCTTATGCCTTCGGTTCTTTGTGATACAGAGCTGCGCCCTTTGCTGCCCAGACCAAATGCACGTGTTGTTGGAAGAGATTACTCTATGCATTTTACTTTTTTTTCTTTAATGCTTTTAAAGAGTGAGAGTGGTATACGCCTTCAAGCAGGTAACATGTGAAACTTGTTTGTTTGTTTGTTTTCCTTTTTTCCTTCGAGCACTGGTTCGGGGAAATATGGATGCTTTCTTCTCTGCCGCTATGTTTCCCGCAGTGGAATTTGGGGAATGGCTTCTGTTGTTGGTTTTTCAATACTGAAGAAACATAGCATTCTTTTTATTCTGCCTATGTAGAACTCCCTTTGTTTCCTCTGTAGTTTTGAGTTGTGCTCTGGAACAGAATGTTCAGCTGAATCTAGAACAGCTGCCAAAGAGGAGTCTGTGGGCAAGTGGCTCTGGATTTCCCAGGCAGAGGTCGTAAAGCTCCTTGCCTGCTCACAAAGCGTTCTCATTGTTTTTATACAGTGTTCTATTTTACTGCTGTATTGAGACTTTTATGAAAAATCCTTTGTTTCCCAAAGGTGATGCTGAGAAACACGCCTCATGATGACTTATGCATACCTCGCATTTCATATCAATTCTCCCTTTGGGTCAAAAGTAGACCAAATCCTTGAAACCGTGCCTGGGAATCCCACTGATATTGAAACAGTTCAGCAGTGGTGCCCATGGTCAGAACGCCCTGCGGCGGCAGATCCTGGCATTGACTGTGAATGGAAGAACTGACAACAAATCGCTCGATATCAAAATTGACCCGGTGGATATTTACAAGCGCCGGGAGACCCAGACGGGATCTCAGAGTTGCATGGCCAGGTACAGAAGTTGTTTTACTGGTGGTTTTTTTGTTTGTTTTCTTTTGCAACGTTAAGGATTGTTAATCATTCCTCGCCATCCTTGGCTTCACTGCGCCCTCCTGTCCAATTGACACCAGCTTTTTCATCACCTCAGTTGCCTTCAAAAAAAAAAAAAAAAGCATGACAAAATCAATTTGATGATGACGTTATTTATTTATTTACCGATATTCTTAAGCACTTAGCAGAGTTTTGCTGGGCATAGAGAAGTTTTCCTTGTTTTTCTTCGTCTTGTTCCAACTGACGTAATTCTCTCCTCCCTCAACCCCGACCTAACTGCGTTTTTCCTCTGCCCTCACGAGAGAGAAGGAGCGGAGCGCCAGAAGCTGCGGCGCGGCTCCGCGTCAGTCCAGTCGGAGCTGTTGTTTCCGCGGTCTCTGGTGCCCCCTCGTGGCCAATCGGTGGAATTGCGGCCGCGTATGTTCGGTGCCGCAGGCAGCAGTACGCATGCGCGCAGGCACGCGGAAGTGGCGTACGTACGTTCTCATCGCTCTGCGCAGCGAATCTGCCGAGCTTTGTTAGGGTTAGTCCTCCAGGCAACAGCACGCATGCGCCAGAGAACTCATAAATAGCTTTCAAATCTACCAAGCCCTGAGATGCAGTCGAGCAGTCAATTCCTGCTGGCTCAGCAACGGTTTTCTCTCTTGCTGTCGGAAGTGCTCCTTGTCTATTTCCTCCGACGGTCTGACGCTCGAGCCTGCCTCGGGAACAGGCACATGCGTAGTGCGGTGCGGAGGGTGGCGCTTGCGCAGTGCAGCGTCTAGGCTTGGGCACGCGTAGTGCTCTGCCGAGAGGGGCGCATGCGTAGCGCCGAGCCGCTACCGGCACATGCGCACTGCAGTGCCCGGGCTCGCGCGTGCGCGTTGCTCTCCCGAGGCTCGCTGCTCGCGGGTTGCTGCCGCGTCGGTGCTGCTGCACGCCAGTACCGCGACCGCGACTCTCCGAGCTGCTCGCGTTCCACTGCCGCTGGGAGGGCTTTTAAACGGCTGGGGGACGGTGCAGGGCTGGGGGTGGAAAGGGACTTTGCTGGTTCACCGGGGCGGAGAGGAAGTTGGATGCCACGAGGCGCTGAGGGGCAGCTGTGAGCCCAACCGGTCCGCTTCCGCGTGGGCTTGGGCATAAAAGGGCGGAAATAGACGAGGGGCATCCTGGATTAGAAGGGGGAGAATATCGCTGGGCCGGCGGCCCGGGAATCGACTGCTTGCCCGTCCCCGTCGTGGTCTGTCGAAACAATTGCTGTCTTTAAGTGGACGGGCGCACGGTCGCTATTAGCTGGAGGACTGATCACCATAGAGAGCGGCGCATTAGCTGCGCAGAGCGGTTAAAACGCCACTTCCGCATTTGTACGCGCATGCGTTGTGCTGCTTGCGGGACGCGGCGACAGACAGCGGCAGTTCCGCGCATGGGCCACGAGGTGGCAGCAAAGACCGCGGAAAGAACTTTTCTGACGGGATCGGCCCGCGTTTTTCTCCCCTGGCGACCCGTTCTCTCTGTCTTGTGATGGCGGGAGAAGAGCGCGAAGTTGGAAGCGGGGGCGTTGTGGGGGGAAAGACGAAGAAAAAAAGAGAGAGACTACCCCAAACCCAGGCAAGCTCTGCTAAGTGCTTATAAGTAGCTGTGAAAAAATAAGTTCTTTTTTTTTTTTTTTTTTCTTTTTGCCAGCATCTGTTGCATTGTTTCTAAATGTTCACAGACCAAAATGCAACTGCCCGGCAAATTTAATGATAACGAAATTAAAGCCCATTGGCAGAAAGCGCGGG
Organism: Phasianus colchicus; assembly: GCF_987193195.1. NCBI lineage: Eukaryota > Metazoa > Chordata > Aves > Galliformes > Phasianidae > Phasianus > Phasianus colchicus. The sequence goes on along the minus strand of NW_028325230.1, from coordinate 408,360 downwards.
GCCATATTAATGTTCACTCAGCCTCTGTCTTGTTCCTACTTTTAATGTATTTTTCCCTTTCTTCAACTCCAGGTTTCATTTTTGGCTTTTTATTCTTTTTTATGCCCTAAAATTTAGGCCCCAGCAGGTCTACGCAGGCAGTCACAGCACAGAGTTGCTGTTTTGAGATTAGTGTGGACCATTACAGCGTTTCCACAAAGACTAACGAAAACTGCAGTTCTCCACCTAAGTTTGCAGATGGAAAAAATTAATTCACCTGCATAGAACGAATCGATGCGTCACAGCTGCCATCGGCAAGATGGCCCGAGAGCTGTGCGGGTCTATCAGGCTCAGCTGCAGCTTTTCATCTTTTCAGCTGCCCTTCTCTGGTCCTCCTGCAGCTGGACAGATAGCCCACAAGGGCACGGGGTATACGCAGGCCCTCCCCAGCCAGCTGCGGCAGGCGCTCCTTTTTTGAGGATTACTTGTTCACATACCCAGTTTCCAGCTCATTCCCTTTGGAAAGCTTTTCTTGCGCTCCATGTTACTAGCGCACAATAGAAGTTAAGCCAGTTAAGCCTCTCTCAAGCCCAAGGAGTCCAATGTGCAAGTGTTTTTTGTTTGGGTCTGTCTGTTTTTTTTCCGGGTGTAGGGGGCAGGGGGTGGGCATTTGAGATAGCTGAGCTGTGTGAAAAAAGTCAGTGTCAGAAAGGCCTCTCTCTGATGCCAATGAATATGTCGTTTCCTAAAGCCTGGTCAGTCTTCTCTGCTGGTTGCAGAGAGTTGAGCTATTACGTATGGCCAAGACGAAAGTGTAATCAGTGAAATAGGTGGAGTTGCTCCTTCTGGTAATTTAATGCCTCACCGTGGTATAGGGCGGATGAATGCTGGCTTTGTACCAAAGCACTTGGTAACCCTGAGATTCAAACCTTAATGCTTTCCAGCAAATTTATATTTTCAGGTAGTGCCGCAGAGATGCGGTGACTATTGTTCACGTATTTTCACGTGTCACTGATTACATGGGTTTTCGAAACAGGCACAGCAGAAAACTATTCTCATTGACCGGAATGATTTCTAGTAGGATTCTGTTGTTTTTGCCTCTGGGCCTTGTGTTAAAATAGTAATTTCTGGGGGCTGGCAGGTGCTATCAATATCAGAGATGGGCAAATAAGGCATAAATCTGTGTCCTATAGTAAGTTGGATATGAGCGAGCCGGGTACTTTATTATGGGAAATTGTAAAGCTGTTTTTCTAGGAATGGTGCAGCTGTGTCTCAGTTGTGTGCGCAGTTGGTGTCTAGACTAAAGGAGACTTGTTAAGCGCTCTGCTGACACGTAGGGATGGATGGAAAATTACAAGAGGGAGCTTGAGCATGTATGTATAGAATGTAAGGACCTGCAGTTAAGGATTTGGATTGGCACCTGAGTCCGTGCCTTCAGATGATGCAAGCGCTATGCCTTATCACCCAGTGGAAACGGTCAAAGAGCTGCTTTGGGACAGAATGTTTATATTGCTCAGGAAGTGTGGCCTTCCAAGGTACTTCAGGTATCCCGAAGAACAGAAGCAAGCAGTAATGATTCCTTTCTCTCTCGATTCCAATACTTGTAGGTAGTGCGCTTGAGAAAGACTTTGGAGGCTTTCCTCAGCCTCTTGCTTTCCTCATACCTTTACAAAAGCGGACTGCCAGAAAACAAGAAGACTTCACACGTGCGTTTTGAGTTTGGTTATTTTATGGTGTTTTTTAATTTTTTTTAGATTTTTTTCAGTCCAAATGTAGTAAATTCCCAGTCATACAAGTGATAAATTTTCAAGGTCTTTGTGCCGATGGACCATGCTTCAGTTGAACATCAAGTGGAGCAGGAGGTATTCTTCATCTATGTGGATGAAAATATGGAATCTTGATGGGATGCTGCCGTATTATGGAGAGGAATCTCCGCATCCCCCAGGCTCAGCCAATACACGGACACAGATTTCTGGATGGTGACCATCACTTTCTGCCACCGCTCCTGCTGCCTAGTTGCTCGTCATCGTCGGTATCCAGCAGGAGATCACGAAGCTGTGGAGGCACAGTCGTATCCAGGTCATCATCTGAAACTTCTTCCACCAGATTGGAAGGGACCAGTCCTCTTGTGCCATCCGTCAGCTCTCCCAGAAACCAGCCATCTTCATCTACGTCTCCGAAGATGTAAAGGTATTGTCCAGCAGTCAGTGGAAGCTCGTTTTCTGGGTCCTCATTAGGGCCCTCAAAAGGATTGTAGCTGTGACGAGCTATGAATCTTCGAATTAGTGCTGGTGATCGTCTGCGAGAATGCAGGCTGCAGCTTGCCATCAGCCACCCTCCCGACTTCTCCAGCCATTCCTGTTCTGGATTTCCGTGCGGCTCCAGCTTTTTCCCACTCTCCTTTTCCAAATGCTGCCCCTGCAGCTGGTTGGCTTCCTCTGCCTTTTCTGGGGCCCCTCTGGATGTGGAAGAGGCCTCCTTGAGCTGCCGGACTGTTTCCCGCAGCTGCTTGGTAAGGAGGCTGAGCGTATGCGTCTTGTCCTTGAGCCGCTCCACCTCCTCCCTCATCTGCTGAGAGCTTCTGCTCCTCAGCAGGCAGTTCTCCTCTCCAAGGAGGCTGCATTGTCTCTGCAAGTCCTTCAGTGCCCTCAGCAGATGGGCACTCTGCTCCCGCAGCTCCCTGTGCTCAGGTGGGCAGGCCTGTTGTTGCTCTGCAGCCTGAACACCCGCTTCTGCTACAGCCCGACGGCAGGCTGGCCTTTGCCGTGTGCGCGGCCCAGCGGCTGCAGCCCTGGCCCCGTTGCAGGAGGCGGGCGGCTGCCCCTGTCCGTGCTCCAGGATGTAATGCAGGAAGCGTCTCCTCTGCTCCTGCAGTTCGCGCTGGAGGCGCAGGACGTGGGCGGCCTGCTCTGCACAGGGCTTCCTGCAGAGCTGCCGCTGGACTTCCTGCTGCAGTCTGTGGGCCTCTCTGCTGCTCTCGCCACTCAGCAGCTCCTTTGCTAGCTGCCGCAGCAGATCCCGTACCTGGCGGTTGGCGTTGTTGCACCGCTGCTGCAGCCGCTCCTGCGTCTGGCGGAGCTGGGCCTCCTTCATCTGCAGCAGTTGGCGGATGTCCGCCTCCCGCTGCCTCTGGCTCTGCTCCCGCAGGCGCTGCAGCTTTGACGCCCGCTGTCGCTCCCAGTTGGAGCGCAGTCGGTCGGCCAGGAGCTGCCGCTCCCGCTCTGCCGCCTCCTGCAGCTCACGTCTCTCGACGGCCCGGCGGCGCTGCATCTCCTGGGAGCGGAGCCGCTCGCCCTCCAGCTGGGCCCGCAGCGCCTCCAGCTCCCGCCTGTGCTCCTCCCGCTGTGCGGGGCAGGCAGGGGGCTGGGCCGGGCCCCGGCGCAGAGAGGGCTGGCAGCACTTTGCCTGTCTCTGCGGCATGGTCGCAGGGACCTGAAGAGACCCTCAGCCTCCAAAAGCTGTGGCCGAAGGCCGCTGAAAGCTACTCTCCTTCCTGGGGCCTGCAAGGACAGCTGCCCCTGGCCCCGTAGCGCCCACTGCCTCTCGTCCCTGTCGCAAGGGTGTGCAGACAGTGAATGCCGTGGGGGGGTGCGCCCACAGTCTTCTATGCTGTGTGCCTGCCTGGCACGTAATGGAGGGTGGGGCAGCGGCCTGCAGTGCTATTGGGCAGTGCAGCCTTCCGGCCTAACTCACAATGAAGGGAGGGTGGGGCTATAGGGCGGGGCGGCCTTCTGGCCCCAGCTCAAAATGGAGGCTGAGGCACGGTGGCTTCAAGCTGCGTTGGGTGGCAGAGACGTCGCGGTGTTGGACAGAACTGCCTTCCGCAGCACTGGGCTGTGTGCATGACCTTTTGTGGTGCTGGAATATGTGGACTTCTCTGGCACTGGAGAAGAAAAGCAGGATGCCATCCAACTCATTGTGATTTCCATTTCGATTCCCGTAAAGGAACTATCTCACCATACCTACCAGCCAGTTAAAGGAAGCTAGTTGCAGGCGTACTCTGCTTAAGGAGCTGCTGGGGCAGATGGCCAGGCTGTCACGAGAAAGCAGCAGCCTGAGGTGCTCCTGGGAATCTCTGAGGGAGACGGATAGGAGGTGGTGTTGTGGGAATCAAATGTTGTTTCTGCATTAGAATTGGATAATATTTATATTTCGTGAACTCCGTTGTCATAGTTCTTTTGGGGAGTCCTTCTACTTAACTTGGGGAAGATCTCAGATAGTTTGCATCACTTATCGTCTAGCCAAATCTTCCCAGGAATGCCCGCTCTGTATATAGGTGTATATATGTATATTTTGTCACACACATTGCAAGAATATCCTGCACGAGATCAAACCGGAGAAGGCTGGACCCTGTGTGGGGCTGGTGCTGCAGTCCAAAAACTGGGGTGGAAAGACACTGCTTTGAAGGGGTTGGGTATGCTCAGCCCTTTCATCCCCCAACATGTATTGCCCCAGCCCCAGCTCTCTCAGCCTGTCCTCACAGGTGAGGTGTTTGATCCGGAAGTGGTGCGCGCACGGTCCTGCTCCTCTGCGCAGGCACCCCGCCGATCTGCGTTATGCTCGGTCCTCCGGGAAGTAGTGCGCATGCGCCGTCCAGCTTTCCAATAGCATCCATTTCTTCGAAGCCCTGAGATGCAGGTGAGCAGGCAATACTTGGACCGCCGGCTCCGCGACACTATTCTCTCTTTTCCAATCCAGAATGCTCCTTGTCTATTTCCTCGGGCGGTTTTATGCCCCGGTCTGCTTCCAGAACGTACTGTCTAGGCGGACCGTGCACCCGCCGCTTGCGCAATGAGGCGACGAAAAAAGCGAACGCGTAGGTGCGTGCCCGAAAACGAGCGTACGCCGTAATCCGCGCGCGAGAAGCGCATGCGCAGTGCCGTGCCAAGGCGGCCGCACGCGCAGTTCGGTGACATGCTTGCCGCATGCGCACTGCAAACGATGGCGCATGCGTTTTGCGGCCGTGAGGAGAGCATGCGCATCGCGGTGCCGAGACTCGCGCATGCGCAGAGCGGTGCGAACGGTCGCGCATGCCCAATGCGCTCTTGCAGCTGGCGCGTGCGCAGAGCACTTGGCACATGCGCATTGCGGGGCACAGACAGGCGCATGCGCCGTGGCGGGCAGAATCCGGCGCATGCCCCGTTCGGAGCAGAATCCAGTGCGCGCGTAGTGGTGTGTGGTTTTTTTTTTTTTTTTTTTTTAAACCACTGGCGCATGCGTTGTGCTTTCTCATGAACCGCGCGTCCGTACTCCGTGCTGTTGTCTCGAGAACCGCGCCTGCGTAGTGCGGTGCCTAGAGAGACTGCCGCGTGCGCAGTGCCTAGATTCGCACGTGCGCGTTGCTCTCGCGAGACTTGCTTTTCCAGGAACGCTGCGGTGCAGAGCTGGGGCTGGAACGGGACGTCTGCTCCTCCACCGCGGCGGCAAGCACGTTGGGTGCCACGAGGCGCTGAGAGGCAGCCCTGAGCCGACCCGGTCCGTTCCCGGGTGGGCTCGGGCATAAAAGGGCGGAAATAGACGAGGGGCATCCTGGATTAGAAGGGGAGAATATCGCTGAGCCGGCGGTCCGAGAATCGGCTGCTTGCCCGTCCCCGTAGTGGTTTGTCGAAACAATTGCTATCTTTCAGTTGACGGGCGCGTGTTCGCTATTACCTGGAGGACTGATCACCACAGAGAGTGGCGGATTAGCTGCGCAGAGCGGTTAAAACGCCACTTCCGCGTTTCTACGCGCATGCGTTATACCGCTTGCCGGCCTAAGCAGCGGGCAGCGGCAGTTCCGCGCATTGGCCACGAGGTGGCAGCAGAGACCGCGGAAAGAACTTTTCTGACGGATTGCCGGGGACCCGCGGCGCAGTCCCTGGCGATTCGTTCTCTCTGTGTCTCGTAATGACGGGGGCAGAACACGAAGTTAGAAGTGGAGGGTGTGTGGGGGGAAAGACGAAGAAAAAAGAGGGAAACTTCTCCAAACCCAGGAGAGCTGTGCTAAGTGCTTATAAATAGCTGTAAAAAAAGAGGTTTTTTTTTTTCCTTTTGCCAGCATCCGTTGCATCTTTTCTAAATGTTCGCATTACCAAAGTGTAACTGCCCAGCAAATTTAATGATAACGAAATTAAAGCCCGTTGGCAGAAAGCACAGGGCCGTATTAATGTTCACGCAGCTTCTGTCTTCTTTATACTTTAATGTATTTTTTTCCAAGGGCCTTTCTTCAACTCCAAGTTTCATTTTTGGCTTTTTATGACCCCACACATCAACCCCGTGTCCCCACATGTCCCCTCATGTCTCCTCACCTCCCCCCACACTACCTGTCCCCCTTCGCTCCGTGCCCATGTCACCGTGGGGTTGAGGGCAGGGTCAGGGATGCCTGTGGGGTGCGTGGAGTCCTGGGAGAAGTTGATGGCTGTGCGCAGTGGGGTGATGGTGTCCTCCGCACACGGCTGTGACAGTGGGGTGGGGGTAGCGCCCCACAGGTGGGGGTCATTGCCCCCAGAATGGGGCTTGTGCCCCACACACGTGGGCCGCTTGTATGGGGAGTGCATTCTGGAGATGATCTGTCTTTTCTCCAAATCTGCAGTGACTTCAGCAATCCCCTGTCGTGCCGCAACAGAAATGGGGTCCTGCAGTACGTCAGTGATCTCTGACTCGAGGAGTGCAGGGGCTGCACGAAGTACGCACTCTACAGCCTCCCGACTTCTTTGGGGTTTGGGATCGATGTTTGAGCCAAAGGGCTTCACGCTGCCATGCGGGCAGGTGCCAGGTTCACCCACTGAGGAACCAAATCCTAAAATAATTTCACAATGGTCTTTAATTGCTGTGCAAGTAGATGACACAGATTTCTCACTGGGGAGCCAAAGCTGACCCTGGCAGTTTGGCAGACAGCACTCGCTCCATTCACACCGGTAGTCTCAGCCCTTTTGTTGCACATGCAGCTTCTCAGCATCTTGCTGTATCAGTATAGAAATCTGTGCTCCCCTATTTATTAGAAATGCCACCAATTGCCATTGAGGACAGACTGGAATCAAAACATGTGGACCATCCTAGCTTGTCCATCGATAACCCCCTCCCTCCCCCCTTGCCCAATTGGCTGCCAGTCATTACTTCATTACTTTTTTTTTTTTTTTTTCATGCTTTTATGGGAACTTTGAGATCACAGCCTGAAGCAGTGACGGAGCACCTGGTGAGGGGTGTAGCCCTGCAAGCACAGGTGGAAGCAATGCACCTAGAGAACCAGATGAGGCTGAGCCTGGCTCCAGCCCCTCCCTCTCCTCATTTAAGGGCTGGCAGCCCCAAAGGCAGGGTTTCTTCCTGGAGACTGCCTCCTGTGGATTGTTGGGTGAGCTCTGGTTCTTGGAAAGAGGTAAGTGATCCTTTCTTTTTTGCAGGGTTTTGGCTTCTGCCTTTCTGTGGGGATCCTAAGTTGGTTTAGAGTAGCTATGTCCGCTATGCCTCTCCTTATGATGCCTTCCAATTGTTCTCTGAGGGGAGTGAAGGGGTTATCTGCTTTTCTCTGAATTGGTAATGAAGAGACTGACGTTCATTCCTCTCTTTTACTCTTATCTCATGTCTGGAATGCTTCAATCAGCCCCAAGGTAATGCTGGTTGGCTGACTGAGCATTGCAACTCTGGAAACGCCTGGAGCTAATGTGCTTTTCTGTAAAGAGATTCTGCATTCTCCAGGTTTCCTTTGCAACTCTTTTCAAGCCCAGTACCTTCTTGTGAAGTCTCCGTTCCTCTTTCATGACTCTCATTGCACAATCATCGACCTGGGACTCCAAACTACCACACTGTCCCAACCTATTTTATGACACGTTCCCTCTGTGTCCTACTTGTGTCTTTGTGTTCTCCCTGTGTCCTCTGCCCCTGTCCCCTCTGTGTCTCCTCTGCCACGGATTAATTCCGCCCATGCTGAGTATTGTTTAAGGGCGCGTATTTAAATTATGCTCCGTGTCTCTTTGGATCCCGTTCTGTTTTGCAGCTCGATGGGGTTTAAGGGTTTCTGGGGCTCCTCTAGTTAGTGGTTTAAGCACTGTGAAATCTGTGGAGCAGATAATGGAACGCCATGAATCCCTTGTTCATGCATCGCTTGTATGCAGGTGGGTTTGGTGATGGCTGTGGGACGCTCACTTAGAGATGGAATGGGGGTCACAAGGGGCTCGCCTTGCTCCCTGGGGTTTATTCTTCCAGCCCAATAAGCTACGTGGCTGGTGATAGAGTGAGGTGCGTGTATCAGGCTGGGACCTGAGCTTAAGAAAAGCCCCAGCCCCAGTGGCCGTTTTCTTCATCCTCGCTTAGTGTAATGCAGTCTCCGCTACTTGAGCATACTGAACACGAGTATTCTGTTCCTGTTTTGTCTGGTTCTCTCCTAGACCTCCCTTACAGATTTGTCAGTAGTAACAGATGTCAGGGCACAGTTCTCAGAGCACGTTGTGGCCGACCACCCCAGGGTCCTAGGGTTCTTTCTGTTTTTATGGCAGATCCGGCTTCGTCTTTCTAGGAAACAAAGGATTGTCTTCTACTGGACCACTTTGTCTGGATCACCCCAGATATCTCCATCCCAATTGTCAGGGGATGCTGTTAGTTTCCTAGTCTGTATGATACCCAACCTCCCCACCCCTCTTCCTTCCATCCCCTAGCCCCCATTCAATAGCTAGCTCTGCCGCTGTGGGACCCACCAGTGTGATGAAGCAGTACCTCTGGTGTGCTGAATACTGGGACTGGCACAGAGAGGCTCTATGGCTGATGTGAATCTTCCCGACTGGACTACTTGGTGAGTTTCCCCGGAGCTGTTGAGCACACAGGCTTCCCCACCTACCCTGGTTGCTCACCATGCCATCGATGTCCTTTGTGGACATGGCTTCAGGTATCATACCAGAGACTCCTTAGAGTCGGAAGCGACCATTTATGATGATCTAGTCCGACTCACCCACAATGAACAGGGACATTCACAGCTAGATCAGGTTGCCCTGCGTGTCACCTTGGAAGGGACAGGGCATCCACCGCATCTCTGGGCAACCTGGTCCACTGCGCAGAGTCACAGAATGTCCCGGGTTGGAAGGGACCTCGAGGATCGTGGATCTCCAACCCCCCCCCCTGCCACATGCAGGACCACCAACCTCCCCATTTCATACTAGACCGGGCTGCCCAGGGCCCCATCCAACCTGGCCTTGAACACCTCCAGGGATGGACGGGGCATCCACAGCCTCTCTGGGCAGCTGTTCCAGCACCTCACCGCTCTCTCTGTGGAGAACTTCCCCCTGCCATCCAACCTAAATCTTCCCTTCCCCAGCTTAAAACGTTTCCCCTTGTCCCTTGCTATGAAGGATATTTTCCTTATATCTAACCTAAATTTTCCCTCCTTCTTTCCTTTAGCTCCCCTTTGGGTATCGAAAGGCTGTTACCAGGTCACCTCGGAGCCTTCACTTCTCCGGGCTGAACAGCCCCAGCTCTCTCAGCCTGTCCTCACAGGTGAGGTGTTTGATCCTTTGGTTCTTTTTTTTTTTTTTTTTTTTTTCCTTGTGGCCGTCCTCTGTATGTGCTCCAACGGGTCCATGTCCCTTCTGCACTGAGGGCTCTTCATATGGACACAGTACTCCAGGTGAGGCCTCTTCAGCACAGAGCAGAGGGGCAGGATCACCTCTTTTCACCTGCTGACCGCACGTCTTTTGGTGCAGCCCAGGATGTGGCTGGTTTTCCGGGCTGGGAGGGCACTTTGCTGGCTCGTGTACAGCTTGCCATCCACCAGCTCTTTTGGGACGGGCCTAGGCTCAGCCCTTTCATCCCCCAGCATGTATTGGTAGTGGGGGGTTCTCTTGTCCCAGGTGCAAGACACTGCGCCTGGATTTGTTGAAGCTGATGAGGTTTGTCTGTGCCCGCTGCTCAAGCCTCTCTGGGTCCCTCTGGTTGGCGTCCCATGTCACTGCTGGCGTGTCGCTGCTCCCCACAGCTTGGTGTTGTCAGCAAGGTTTCTGAGTTGTGGCTGATAAGACGACTGCCTGGAGTGAGTCAAGCATCCTTCAGCTTGAACCAGGTCCAAGTGTGCACAGCAAGAAAGACATGGCCTTCATCAAAAGACCACCAGATGACCCTGAGAGATACCTCGCATGTGTAAAAGAACTGAGACCTGAGGCTAGAAAAAATGTCAATCCTACTGGGGACTCGCTGTAATAACCCAGCCTTTTCTTGGACTTCCCCCAGACGGCGAGCTCGGGCTTTACAGGCTAGAGGTGGAGCTAACACAGAGACCTCTGGATTTTCAAAAAGGAACAAGAAGGCTGAGAATCGGGTGCTTTGTTTGACGTTTTCACTGGCTGTCCTACTTAAGGATTCTGCCTGTCCATAGGCACGTTTGGTTGGTTTGGCTGGAACTTAGGAGCCTGGTGCTTATGCCTTCGGTTCTTTGTGATACAGAGCTGCGCCCTTTGCTGCCCAGACCAAATGCACGTGTTGTTGGAAGAGATTACTCTATGCATTTTACTTTTTTTTCTTTAATGCTTTTAAAGAGTGAGAGTGGTATACGCCTTCAAGCAGGTAACATATGAAACTTGTTTGTTTGTTTGTTTTCCTTATGCATACCTCGCATTTCATATCAATTCTCCCTTTGGGTCAAAAGTAGACCAAATCCTTGAAACCGTGCCTGGGAATCCCACTGATATTGAAACAGTTCAGCAGTGGTGCCCATGGTCAGAACGCCCTGCGGCGGCAGATCCTGGCATTGACTGTGAATGGAAGAACTGACAACAAATCGCTCGATATCAAAATTGACCCGGTGGATATTTACAAGCGCCGGGAGACCCAGACGGGATCTCAGAGTTGCATGGCCAGGTACAGAAGTTGTTTTACTGGTGGTTTTTTTGTTTGTTTTCTTTTGCAACGTTAAGGATTGTTAATCATTCCTCGCCATCCTTGGCTTCACTGCGCCCTCCTGTCCAATTGACACCAGCTTTTTCATCACCTCAGTTGCCTTCAAAAAAAAAAAAAAAAGCATGACAAAATCAATTTGATGATGACGTTATTTATTTATTTACCGATATTCTTAAGCACTTAGCAGAGTTTTGCTGGGCATAGAGAAGTTTTCCTTGTTTTTCTTCGTCTTGTTCCAACTGACGTAATTCTCTCCTCCCTCAACCCCGACCTAACTGCGTTTTTCCTCTGCCCTCACGAGAGAGAAGGAGCGGAGCGCCAGAAGCTGCGGCGCGGCTCCGCGTCAGTCCAGTCGGAGCTGTTGTTTCCGCGGTCTCTGGTGCCCCCTCGTGGCCAATCGGTGGAATTGCGGCCGCGTATGTTCGGTGCCGCAGGCAGCAGTACGCATGCGCGCAGGCACGCGGAAGTGGCGTACGTACGTTCTCATCGCTCTGCGCAGCGAATCTGCCGAGCTTTGTTAGGGTTAGTCCTCCAGGCAACAGCACGCATGCGCCAGAGAACTCATAAATAGCTTTCAAATCTACCAAGCCCTGAGATGCAGTCGAGCAGTCAATTCCTGCTGGCTCAGCAACGGTTTTCTCTCTTGCTGTCGGAAGTGCTCCTTGTCTATTTCCTCCGACGGTCTGACGCTCGAGCCTGCCTCGGGAACAGGCACATGCGTAGTGCGGTGCGGAGGGTGGCGCTTGCGCAGTGCAGCGTCTAGGCTTGGGCACGCGTAGTGCTCTGCCGAGAGGGGCGCATGCGTAGCGCCGAGCCGCTACCGGCACATGCGCACTGCAGTGCCCGGGCTCGCGCGTGCGCGTTGCTCTCCCGAGGCTCGCTGCTCGCGGGTTGCTGCCGCGTCGGTGCTGCTGCACGCCAGTACCGCGACCGCGACTCTCCGAGCTGCTCGCGTTCCACTGCCGCTGGGAGGGCTTTTAAACGGCTGGGGGACGGTGCAGGGCTGGGGGTGGAAAGGGACTTTGCTGGTTCACCGGGGCGGAGAGGAAGTTGGATGCCACGAGGCGCTGAGGGGCAGCTGTGAGCCCAACCGGTCCGCTTCCGCGTGGGCTTGGGCATAAAAGGGCGGAAATAGACGAGGGGCATCCTGGATTAGAAGGGGGAGAATATCGCTGGGCCGGCGGCCCGGGAATCGACTGCTTGCCCGTCCCCGTCGTGGTCTGTCGAAACAATTGCTGTCTTTAAGTGGACGGGCGCACGGTCGCTATTAGCTGGAGGACTGATCACCATAGAGAGCGGCGCATTAGCTGCGCAGAGCGGTTAAAACGCCACTTCCGCATTTGTACGCGCATGCGTTGTGCTGCTTGCGGGACGCGGCGACAGACAGCGGCAGTTCCGCGCATGGGCCACGAGGTGGCAGCAAAGACCGCGGAAAGAACTTTTCTGACGGGATCGGCCCGCGTTTTTCTCCCCTGGCGACCCGTTCTCTCTGTCTTGTGATGGCGGGAGAAGAGCGCGAAGTTGGAAGCGGGGGCGTTGTGGGGGGAAAGACGAAGAAAAAAAGAGAGAGACTACCCCAAACCCAGGCAAGCTCTGCTAAGTGCTTATAAGTAGCTGTGAAAAAATAAGTTCTTTTTTTTTTTTTTTTTTTCTTTTTGCCAGCATCTGTTGCATTGTTTCTAAATGTTCACAGACCAAAATGCAACTGCCCGGCAAATTTAATGATAACGAAATTAAAGCCCATTGGCAGAAAGCGCGGGGCCATATTAATGTTCACTCAGCCTCTGTCTTGTTCCTACTTTTAATGTATTTTTCCCTTTCTTCAACTCCAGGTTTCATTTTTGGCTTTTTATTCTTTTTTATGCCCTAAAATTTAGGCCCCAGCAGGTCTACGCAGGCAGTCACAGCACAGAGTTGCTGTTTTGAGATTAGTGTGGACCATTACAGCGTTTCCACAAAGACTAACGAAAACTGCAGTTCTCCACCTAAGTTTGCAGATGGAAAAAATTAATTCACCTGCATAGAACGAATCGATGCGTCACAGCTGCCATCGGCAAGATGGCCCGAGAGCTGTGCGGGTCTATCAGGCTCAGCTGCAGCTTTTCATCTTTTCAGCTGCCCTTCTCTGGTCCTCCTGCAGCTGGACAGATAGCCCACAAGGGCACGGGGTATACGCAGGCCCTCCCCAGCCAGCTGCGGCAGGCGCTCCTTTTTTGAGGATTACTTGTTCACATACCCAGTTTCCAGCTCATTCCCTTTGGAAAGCTTTTCTTGCGCTCCATGTTACTAGCGCACAATAGAAGTTAAGCCAGTTAAGCCTCTCTCAAGCCCAAGGAGTCCAATGTGCAAGTGTTTTTTGTTTGGGTCTGTCTGTTTTTTTTCCGGGTGTAGGGGGCAGGGGGTGGGCATTTGAGATAGCTGAGCTGTGTGAAAAAAGTCAGTGTCAGAAAGGCCTCTCTCTGATGCCAATGAATATGTCGTTTCCTAAAGCCTGGTCAGTCTTCTCTGCTGGTTGCAGAGAGTTGAGCTATTACGTATGGCCAAGACGAAAGTGTAATCAGTGAAATAGGTGGAGTTGCTCCTTCTGGTAATTTAATGCCTCACCGTGGTATAGGGCGGATGAATGCTGGCTTTGTACCAAAGCACTTGGTAACCCTGAGATTCAAACCTTAATGCTTTCCAGCAAATTTATATTTTCAGGTAGTGCCGCAGAGATGCGGTGACTATTGTTCACGTATTTTCACGTGTCACTGATTACATGGGTTTTCGAAACAGGCACAGCAGAAAACTATTCTCATTGACCGGAATGATTTCTAGTAGGATTCTGTTGTTTTTGCCTCTGGGCCTTGTGTTAAAATAGTAATTTCTGGGGGCTGGCAGGTGCTATCAATATCAGAGATGGGCAAATAAGGCATAAATCTGTGTCCTATAGTAAGTTGGATATGAGCGAGCCGGGTACTTTATTATGGGAAATTGTAAAGCTGTTTTTCTAGGAATGGTGCAGCTGTGTCTCAGTTGTGTGCGCAGTTGGTGTCTAGACTAAAGGAGACTTGTTAAGCGCTCTGCTGACACGTAGGGATGGATGGAAAATTACAAGAGGGAGCTTGAGCATGTATGTATAGAATGTAAGGACCTGCAGTTAAGGATTTGGATTGGCACCTGAGTCCGTGCCTTCAGATGATGCAAGCGCTATGCCTTATCACCCAGTGGAAACGGTCAAAGAGCTGCTTTGGGACAGAATGTTTATATTGCTCAGGAAGTGTGGCCTTCCAAGGTACTTCAGGTATCCCGAAGAACAGAAGCAAGCAGTAATGATTCCTTTCTCTCTCGATTCCAATACTTGTAGGTAGTGCGCTTGAGAAAGACTTTGGAGGCTTTCCTCAGCCTCTTGCTTTCCTCATACCTTTACAAAAGCGGACTGCCAGAAAACAAGAAGACTTCACACGTGCGTTTTGAGTTTGGTTATTTTATGGTGTTTTTTAATTTTTTTTAGATTTTTTTCAGTCCAAATGTAGTAAATTCCCAGTCATACAAGTGATAAATTTTCAAGGTCTTTGTGCCGATGGACCATGCTTCAGTTGAACATCAAGTGGAGCAGGAGGTATTCTTCATCTATGTGGATGAAAATATGGAATCTTGATGGGATGCTGCCGTATTATGGAGAGGAATCTCCGCATCCCCCAGGCTCAGCCAATACACGGACACAGATTTCTGGATGGTGACCATCACTTTCTGCCACCGCTCCTGCTGCCTAGTTGCTCGTCATCGTCGGTATCCAGCAGGAGATCACAAAGCTGTGGAGGCACAGTCGTATCCAGGTCATCATCTGAAACTTCTTCCACCAGATTGGAAGGGACCAGTCCTCTTGTGCCATCCGTCAGCTCTCCCAGAAACCAGCCATCTTCATCTACGTCTCCGAAGATGTAAAGGTATTGTCCAGCAGTCAGTGGAAGCTCGTTTTCTGGGTCCTCATTAGGGCCCTCAAAAGGATTGTAGCTGTGACGAGCTATGAATCTTCGAATTAGTGCTGGTGATCGTCTGCGAGAATGCAGGCTGCAGCTTGCCATCAGCCACCCTCCCGACTTCTCCAGCCATTCCTGTTCTGGATTTCCGTGCGGCTCCAGCTTTTTCCCACTCTCCTTTTCCAAATGCTGCCCCTGCAGCTGGTTGGCTTCCTCTGCCTTTTCTGGGGCCCCTCTGGATGTGGAAGAGGCCTCCTTGAGCTGCCGGACTGTTTCCCGCAGCTGCTTGGTAAGGAGGCTGAGCGTATGCGTCTTGTCCTTGAGCCGCTCCACCTCCTCCCTCATCTGCTGAGAGCTTCTGCTCCTCAGCAGGCAGTTCTCCTCTCCAAGGAGGCTGCATTGTCTCTGCAAGTCCTTCAGTGCCCTCAGCAGATGGGCACTCTGCTCCCGCAGCTCCCTGTGCTCAGGTGGGCAGGCCTGTTGTTGCTCTGCAGCCTGAACACCCGCTTCTGCTACAGCCCGACGGCAGGCTGGCCTTTGCCGTGTGCGCGGCCCAGCGGCTGCAGCCCTGGCCCCGTTGCAGGAGGCGGGCGGCTGCCCCTGTCCGTGCTCCAGGATGTAATGCAGGAAGCGTCTCCTCTGCTCCTGCAGTTCGCGCTGGAGGCGCAGGACGTGGGCGGCCTGCTCTGCACAGGGCTTCCTGCAGAGCTGCCGCTGGACTTCCTGCTGCAGTCTGTGGGCCTCTCTGCTGCTCTCGCCACTCAGCAGCTCCTTTGCTAGCTGCCGCAGCAGATCCCGTACCTGGCGGTTGGCGTTGTTGCACCGCTGCTGCAGCCGCTCCTGCGTCTGGCGGAGCTGGGCCTCCTTCATCTGCAGCAGTTGGCGGATGTCCGCCTCCCGCTGCCTCTGGCTCTGCTCCCGCAGGCGCTGCAGCTTTGACGCCCGCTGTCGCTCCCAGTTGGAGCGCAGTCGGTCGGCCAGGAGCTGCCGCTCCCGCTCTGCCGCCTCCTGCAGCTCACGTCTCTCGACGGCCCGGCGGCGCTGCATCTCCTGGGAGCGGAGCCGCTCGCCCTCCAGCTGGGCCCGCAGCGCCTCCAGCTCCCGCCTGTGCTCCTCCCGCTGTGCGGGGCAGGCAGGGGGCTGGGCCGGGCCCCGGCGCAGAGAGGGCTGGCAGCACTTTGCCTGTCTCTGCGGCATGGTCGCAGGGACCTGAAGAGACCCTCAGCCTCCAAAAGCTGTGGCCGAAGGCCGCTGAAAGCTACTCTCCTTCCTGGGGCCTGCAAGGACAGCTGCCCCTGGCCCCGTAGCGCCCACTGCCTCTCGTCCCTGTCGCAAGGGTGTGCAGACAGTGAATGCCGTGGGGGGGTGCGCCCACAGTCTTCTATGCTGTGTGCCTGCCTGGCACGTAATGGAGGGTGGGGCAGCGGCCTGCAGTGCTATTGGGCAGTGCAGCCTTCCGGCCTAACTCACAATGAAGGGAGGGTGGGGCTATAGGGCGGGGCGGCCTTCTGGCCCCAGCTCAAAATGGAGGCTGAGGCACGGTGGCTTCAAGCTGCGTTGGGTGGCAGAGACGTCGCGGTGTTGGACAGAACTGCCTTCCGCAGCACTGGGCTGTGTGCATGACCTTTTGTGGTGCTGGAATATGTGGACTTCTCTGGCACTGGAGAAGAAAAGCAGGATGCCATCCAACTCATTGTGATTTCCATTTCGATTCCCGTAAAGGAACTATCTCACCATACCTACCAGCCAGTTAAAGGAAGCTAGTTGCAGGCGTACTCTGCTTAAGGAGCTGCTGGGGCAGATGGCCAGGCTGTCACGAGAAAGCAGCAGCCTGAGGTGCTCCTGGGAATCTCTGAGGGAGACGGATAGGAGGTGGTGTTGTGGGAATCAAATGTTGTTTCTGCATTAGAATTGGATAATATTTATATTTCGTGAACTCCGTTGTCATAGTTCTTTTGGGGAGTCCTTCTACTTAACTTGGGGAAGATCTCAGATAGTTTGCATCACTTATCGTCTAGCCAAATCTTCCCAGGAATGCCCGCTCTGTATATAGGTGTATATATGTATATTTTGTCACACACATTGCAAGAATATCCTGCACGAGATCAAACCGGAGAAGGCTGGACCCTGTGTGGGGCTGGTGCTGCAGTCCAAAAACTGGGGTGGAAAGACACTGCTTTGAAGGGGTTGGGTATGCTCAGCCCTTTCATCCCCCAACATGTATTGCCCCAGCCCCAGCTCTCTCAGCCTGTCCTCACAGGTGAGGTGTTTGATCCGGAAGTGGTGCGCGCACGGTCCTGCTCCTCTGCGCAGGCACCCCGCCGATCTGCGTTATGCTCGGTCCTCCGGGAAGTAGTGCGCATGCGCCGTCCAGCTTTCCAATAGCATCCATTTCTTCGAAGCCCTGAGATGCAGGTGAGCAGGCAATACTTGGACCGCCGGCTCCGCGACACTATTCTCTCTTTTCCAATCCAGAATGCTCCTTGTCTATTTCCTCGGGCGGTTTTATGCCCCGGTCTGCTTCCAGAACGTACTGTCTAGGCGGACCGTGCACCCGCCGCTTGCGCAATGAGGCGACGAAAAAAGCGAACGCGTAGGTGCGTGCCCGAAAACGAGCGTACGCCGTAATCCGCGCGCGAGAAGCGCATGCGCAGTGCCGTGCCAAGGCGGCCGCACGCGCAGTTCGGTGACATGCTTGCCGCATGCGCACTGCAAACGATGGCGCATGCGTTTTGCGGCCGTGAGGAGAGCATGCGCATCGCGGTGCCGAGACTCGCGCATGCGCAGAGCGGTGCGAACGGTCGCGCATGCCCAATGCGCTCTTGCAGCTGGCGCGTGCGCAGAGCACTTGGCACATGCGCATTGCGGGGCACAGACAGGCGCATGCGCCGTGGCGGGCAGAATCCGGCGCATGCCCCGTTCGGAGCAGAATCCAGTGCGCGCGTAGTGGTGTGTGGTTTTTTTTTTTTTTTTTTTTTAAACCACTGGCGCATGCGTTGTGCTTTCTCATGAACCGCGCGTCCGTACTCCGTGCTGTTGTCTCGAGAACCGCGCCTGCGTAGTGCGGTGCCTAGAGAGACTGCCGCGTGCGCAGTGCCTAGATTCGCACGTGCGCGTTGCTCTCGCGAGACTTGCTTTTCCAGGAACGCTGCGGTGCAGAGCTGGGGCTGGAACGGGACGTCTGCTCCTCCACCGCGGCGGCAAGCACGTTGGGTGCCACGAGGCGCTGAGAGGCAGCCCTGAGCCGACCCGGTCCGTTCCCGGGTGGGCTCGGGCATAAAAGGGCGGAAATAGACGAGGGGCATCCTGGATTAGAAGGGGAGAATATCGCTGAGCCGGCGGTCCGAGAATCGGCTGCTTGCCCGTCCCCGTAGTGGTTTGTCGAAACAATTGCTATCTTTCAGTTGACGGGCGCGTGTTCGCTATTACCTGGAGGACTGATCACCACAGAGAGTGGCGGATTAGCTGCGCAGAGCGGTTAAAACGCCACTTCCGCGTTTCTACGCGCATGCGTTATACCGCTTGCCGGCCTAAGCAGCGGGCAGCGGCAGTTCCGCGCATTGGCCACGAGGTGGCAGCAGAGACCGCGGAAAGAACTTTTCTGACGGATTGCCGGGGACCCGCGGCGCAGTCCCTGGCGATTCGTTCTCTCTGTGTCTCGTAATGACGGGGGCAGAACACGAAGTTAGAAGTGGAGGGTGTGTGGGGGGAAAGACGAAGAAAAAAGAGGGAAACTTCTCCAAACCCAGGAGAGCTGTGCTAAGTGCTTATAAATAGCTGTAAAAAAAGAGGTTTTTTTTTTTCCTTTTGCCAGCATCCGTTGCATCTTTTCTAAATGTTCGCATTACCAAAGTGTAACTGCCCAGCAAATTTAATGATAACGAAATTAAAGCCCGTTGGCAGAAAGCACAGGGCCGTATTAATGTTCACGCAGCTTCTGTCTTCTTTATACTTTAATGTATTTTTTTCCAAGGGCCTTTCTTCAACTCCAAGTTTCATTTTTGGCTTTTTATGACCCCACACATCAACCCCGTGTCCCCACATGTCCCCTCATGTCTCCTCACCTCCCCCCACACTACCTGTCCCCCTTCGCTCCGTGCCCATGTCACCGTGGGGTTGAGGGCAGGGTCAGGGATGCCTGTGGGGTGCGTGGAGTCCTGGGAGAAGTTGATGGCTGTGCGCAGTGGGGTGATGGTGTCCTCCGCACACGGCTGTGACAGTGGGGTGGGGGTAGCGCCCCACAGGTGGGGGTCATTGCCCCCAGAATGGGGCTTGTGCCCCACACACGTGGGCCGCTTGTATGGGGAGTGCATTCTGGAGATGATCTGTCTTTTCTCCAAATCTGCAGTGACTTCAGCAATCCCCTGTCGTGCCGCAACAGAAATGGGGTCCTGCAGTACGTCAGTGATCTCTGACTCGAGGAGTGCAGGGGCTGCACGAAGTACGCACTCTACAGCCTCCCGACTTCTTTGGGGTTTGGGATCGATGTTTGAGCCAAAGGGCTTCACGCTGCCATGCGGGCAGGTGCCAGGTTCACCCACTGAGGAACCAAATCCTAAAATAATTTCACAATGGTCTTTAATTGCTGTGCAAGTAGATGACACAGATTTCTCACTGGGGAGCCAAAGCTGACCCTGGCAGTTTGGCAGACAGCACTCGCTCCATTCACACCGGTAGTCTCAGCCCTTTTGTTGCACATGCAGCTTCTCAGCATCTTGCTGTATCAGTATAGAAATCTGTGCTCCCCTATTTATTAGAAATGCCACCAATTGCCATTGAGGACAGACTGGAATCAAAACATGTGGACCATCCTAGCTTGTCCATCGATAACCCCCTCCCTCCCCCCTTGCCCAATTGGCTGCCAGTCATTACTTCATTACTTTTTTTTTTTTTTTTTCATGCTTTTATGGGAACTTTGAGATCACAGCCTGAAGCAGTGACGGAGCACCTGGTGAGGGGTGTAGCCCTGCAAGCACAGGTGGAAGCAATGCACCTAGAGAACCAGATGAGGCTGAGCCTGGCTCCAGCCCCTCCCTCTCCTCATTTAAGGGCTGGCAGCCCCAAAGGCAGGGTTTCTTCCTGGAGACTGCCTCCTGTGGATTGTTGGGTGAGCTCTGGTTCTTGGAAAGAGGTAAGTGATCCTTTCTTTTTTGCAGGGTTTTGGCTTCTGCCTTTCTGTGGGGATCCTAAGTTGGTTTAGAGTAGCTATGTCCGCTATGCCTCTCCTTATGATGCCTTCCAATTGTTCTCTGAGGGGAGTGAAGGGGTTATCTGCTTTTCTCTGAATTGGTAATGAAGAGACTGACGTTCATTCCTCTCTTTTACTCTTATCTCATGTCTGGAATGCTTCAATCAGCCCCAAGGTAATGCTGGTTGGCTGACTGAGCATTGCAACTCTGGAAACGCCTGGAGCTAATGTGCTTTTCTGTAAAGAGATTCTGCATTCTCCAGGTTTCCTTTGCAACTCTTTTCAAGCCCAGTACCTTCTTGTGAAGTCTCCGTTCCTCTTTCATGACTCTCATTGCACAATCATCGACCTGGGACTCCAAACTACCACACTGTCCCAACCTATTTTATGACACGTTCCCTCTGTGTCCTACTTGTGTCTTTGTGTTCTCCCTGTGTCCTCTGCCCCTGTCCCCTCTGTGTCTCCTCTGCCACGGATTAATTCCGCCCATGCTGAGTATTGTTTAAGGGCGCGTATTTAAATTATGCTCCGTGTCTCTTTGGATCCCGTTCTGTTTTGCAGCTCGATGGGGTTTAAGGGTTTCTGGGGCTCCTCTAGTTAGTGGTTTAAGCACTGTGAAATCTGTGGAGCAGATAATGGAACGCCATGAATCCCTTGTTCATGCATCGCTTGTATGCAGGTGGGTTTGGTGATGGCTGTGGGACGCTCACTTAGAGATGGAATGGGGGTCACAAGGGGCTCGCCTTGCTCCCTGGGGTTTATTCTTCCAGCCCAATAAGCTACGTGGCTGGTGATAGAGTGAGGTGCGTGTATCAGGCTGGGACCTGAGCTTAAGAAAAGCCCCAGCCCCAGTGGCCGTTTTCTTCATCCTCGCTTAGTGTAATGCAGTCTCCGCTACTTGAGCATACTGAACACGAGTATTCTGTTCCTGTTTTGTCTGGTTCTCTCCTAGACCTCCCTTACAGATTTGTCAGTAGTAACAGATGTCAGGGCACAGTTCTCAGAGCACGTTGTGGCCGACCACCCCAGGGTCCTAGGGTTCTTTCTGTTTTTATGGCAGATCCGGCTTCGTCTTTCTAGGAAACAAAGGATTGTCTTCTACTGGACCACTTTGTCTGGATCACCCCAGATATCTCCATCCCAATTGTCAGGGGATGCTGTTAGTTTCCTAGTCTGTATGATACCCAACCTCCCCACCCCTCTTCCTTCCATCCCCTAGCCCCCATTCAATAGCTAGCTCTGCCGCTGTGGGACCCACCAGTGTGATGAAGCAGTACCTCTGGTGTGCTGAATACTGGGACTGGCACAGAGAGGCTCTATGGCTGATGTGAATCTTCCCGACTGGACTACTTGGTGAGTTTCCCCGGAGCTGTTGAGCACACAGGCTTCCCCACCTACCCTGGTTGCTCACCATGCCATCGATGTCCTTTGTGGACATGGCTTCAGGTATCATACCAGAGACTCCTTAGAGTCGGAAGCGACCATTTATGATGATCTAGTCCGACTCACCCACAATGAACAGGGACATTCACAGCTAGATCAGGTTGCCCTGCGTGTCACCTTGGAAGGGACAGGGCATCCACCGCATCTCTGGGCAACCTGGTCCACTGCGCAGAGTCACAGAATGTCCCGGGTTGGAAGGGACCTCGAGGATCGTGGATCTCCAACCCCCCCCCCTGCCACATGCAGGACCACCAACCTCCCCATTTCATACTAGACCGGGCTGCCCAGGGCCCCATCCAACCTGGCCTTGAACACCTCCAGGGATGGACGGGGCATCCACAGCCTCTCTGGGCAGCTGTTCCAGCACCTCACCGCTCTCTCTGTGGAGAACTTCCCCCTGCCATCCAACCTAAATCTTCCCTTCCCCAGCTTAAAACGTTTCCCCTTGTCCCTTGCTATGAAGGATATTTTCCTTATATCTAACCTAAATTTTCCCTCCTTCTTTCCTTTAGCTCCCCTTTGGGTATCGAAAGGCTGTTACCAGGTCACCTCGGAGCCTTCACTTCTCCGGGCTGAACAGCCCCAGCTCTCTCAGCCTGTCCTCACAGGTGAGGTGTTTGATCCTTTGGTTCTTTTTTTTTTTTTTTTTTTTTTTCCTTGTGGCCGTCCTCTGTATGTGCTCCAACGGGTCCATGTCCCTTCTGCACTGAGGGCTCTTCATATGGACGCAGTACTCCAGGTGAGGCCTCTTCAGCACAGAGCAGAGGGGCAGGATCACCTCTTTTCACCTGCTGACCGCACGTCTTTTGGTGCAGCCCAGGATGTGGCTGGTTTTCCGGGCTGGGAGGGCACTTTGCTGGCTCGTGTACAGCTTGCCATCCACCAGCTCTTTTGGGACGGGCCTAGGCTCAGCCCTTTCATCCCCCAGCATGTATTGGTAGTGGGGGGTTCTCTTGTCCCAGGTGCAAGACACTGCGCCTGGATTTGTTGAAGCTGATGAGGTTTGTCTGTGCCCGCTGCTCAAGCCTCTCTGGGTCCCTCTGGTTGGCGTCCCATGTCACTGCTGGCGTGTCGCTGCTCCCCACAGCTTGGTGTTGTCAGCAAGGTTTCTGAGTTGTGGCTGATAAGACGACTGCCTGGAGTGAGTCAAGCATCCTTCAGCTTGAACCAGGTCCAAGTGTGCACAGCAAGAAAGACATGGCCTTCATCAAAAGACCACCAGATGACCCTGAGAGATACCTCGCATGTGTAAAAGAACTGAGACCTGAGGCTAGAAAAAATGTCAATCCTACTGGGGACTCGCTGTAATAACCCAGCCTTTTCTTGGACTTCCCCCAGACGGCGAGCTCGGGCTTTACAGGCTAGAGGTGGAGCTAACACAGAGACCTCTGGATTTTCAAAAAGGAACAAGAAGGCTGAGAATCGGGTGCTTTGTTTGACGTTTTCACTGGCTGTCCTACTTAAGGATTCTGCCTGTCCATAGGCACGTTTGGTTGGTTTGGCTGGAACTTAGGAGCCTGGTGCTTATGCCTTCGGTTCTTTGTGATACAGAGCTGCGCCCTTTGCTGCCCAGACCAAATGCACGTGTTGTTGGAAGAGATTACTCTATGCATTTTACTTTTTTTTCTTTAATGCTTTTAAAGAGTGAGAGTGGTATACGCCTTCAAGCAGGTAACATATGAAACTTGTTTGTTTGTTTGTTTTCCTTATGCATACCTCGCATTTCATATCAATTCTCCCTTTGGGTCAAAAGTAGACCAAATCCTTGAAACCGTGCCTGGGAATCCCACTGATATTGAAACAGTTCAGCAGTGGTGCCCATGGTCAGAACGCCCTGCGGCGGCAGATCCTGGCATTGACTGTGAATGGAAGAACTGACAACAAATCGCTCGATATCAAAATTGACCCGGTGGATATTTACAAGCGCCGGGAGACCCAGACGGGATCTCAGAGTTGCATGGCCAGGTACAGAAGTTGTTTTACTGGTGGTTTTTTTGTTTGTTTTCTTTTGCAACGTTAAGGATTGTTAATCATTCCTCGCCATCCTTGGCTTCACTGCGCCCTCCTGTCCAATTGACACCAGCTTTTTCATCACCTCAGTTGCCTTCAAAAAAAAAAAAAAAAGCATGACAAAATCAATTTGATGATGACGTTATTTATTTATTTACCGATATTCTTAAGCACTTAGCAGAGTTTTGCTGGGCATAGAGAAGTTTTCCTTGTTTTTCTTCGTCTTGTTCCAACTGACGTAATTCTCTCCTCCCTCAACCCCGACCTAACTGCGTTTTTCCTCTGCCCTCACGAGAGAGAAGGAGCGGAGCGCCAGAAGCTGCGGCGCGGCTCCGCGTCAGTCCAGTCGGAGCTGTTGTTTCCGCGGTCTCTGGTGCCCCCTCGTGGCCAATCGGTGGAATTGCGGCCGCGTATGTTCGGTGCCGCAGGCAGCAGTACGCATGCGCGCAGGCACGCGGAAGTGGCGTACGTACGTTCTCATCGCTCTGCGCAGCGAATCTGCCGAGCTTTGTTAGGGTTAGTCCTCCAGGCAACAGCACGCATGCGCCAGAGAACTCATAAATAGCTTTCAAATCTACCAAGCCCTGAGATGCAGTCGAGCAGTCAATTCCTGCTGGCTCAGCAACGGTTTTCTCTCTTGCTGTCGGAAGTGCTCCTTGTCTATTTCCTCCGACGGTCTGACGCTCGAGCCTGCCTCGGGAACAGGCACATGCGTAGTGCGGTGCGGAGGGTGGCGCTTGCGCAGTGCAGCGTCTAGGCTTGGGCACGCGTAGTGCTCTGCCGAGAGGGGCGCATGCGTAGCGCCGAGCCGCTACCGGCACATGCGCACTGCAGTGCCCGGGCTCGCGCGTGCGCGTTGCTCTCCCGAGGCTCGCTGGTCGCGGGTTGCTGCCGCGTCGGTGCTGCTGCACGCCAGTACCGCGACCGCGACTCTCCGAGCTGCTCGCGTTCCACTGCCGCTGGGAGGGCTTTTAAACGGCTGGGGGACGGTGCAGGGCTGGGGGTGGAAAGGGACTTTGCTGGTTCACCGGGGCGGAGAGGAAGTTGGATGCCACGAGGCGCTGAGGGGCAGCTGTGAGCCCAACCGGTCCGCTTCCGCGTGGGCTTGGGCATAAAAGGGCGGAAATAGACGAGGGGCATCCTGGATTAGAAGGGGGAGAATATCGCTGGGCCGGCGGCCCGGGAATCGACTGCTTGCCCGTCCCCGTCGTGGTCTGTCGAAACAATTGCTGTCTTTAAGTGGACGGGCGCACGGTCGCTATTAGCTGGAGGACTGATCACCATAGAGAGCGGCGCATTAGCTGCGCAGAGCGGTTAAAACGCCACTTCCGCATTTGTACGCGCATGCGTTGTGCTGCTTGCGGGACGCGGCGACAGACAGCGGCAGTTCCGCGCATGGGCCACGAGGTGGCAGCAAAGACCGCGGAAAGAACTTTTCTGACGGGATCGGCCCGCGTTTTTCTCCCCTGGCGACCCGTTCTCTCTGTCTTGTGATGGCGGGAGAAGAGCGCGAAGTTGGAAGCGGGGGCGTTGTGGGGGGAAAGACGAAGAAAAAAAGAGAGAGACTACCCCAAACCCAGGCAAGCTCTGCTAAGTGCTTATAAGTAGCTGTGAAAAAATAAGTTCTTTTTTTTTTTTTTTTTTTCTTTTTGCCAGCATCTGTTGCATTGTTTCTAAATGTTCACAGACCAAAATGCAACTGCCCGGCAAATTTAATGATAACGAAATTAAAGCCCATTGGCAGAAAGCGCGGGGCCATATTAATGTTCACTCAGCCTCTGTCTTGTTCCTACTTTTAATGTATTTTTCCCTTTCTTCAACTCCAGGTTTCATTTTTGGCTTTTTATTCTTTTTTATGCCCTAAAATTTAGGCCCCAGCAGGTCTACGCAGGCAGTCACAGCACAGAGTTGCTGTTTTGAGATTAGTGTGGACCATTACAGCGTTTCCACAAAGACTAACGAAAACTGCAGTTCTCCACCTAAGTTTGCAGATGGAAAAAATTAATTCACCTGCATAGAACGAATCGATGCGTCACAGCTGCCATCGGCAAGATGGCCCGAGAGCTGTGCGGGTCTATCAGGCTCAGCTGCAGCTTTTCATCTTTTCAGCTGCCCTTCTCTGGTCCTCCTGCAGCTGGACAGATAGCCCACAAGGGCACGGGGTATACGCAGGCCCTCCCCAGCCAGCTGCGGCAGGCGCTCCTTTTTTGAGGATTACTTGTTCACATACCCAGTTTCCAGCTCATTCCCTTTGGAAAGCTTTTCTTGCGCTCCATGTTACTAGCGCACAATAGAAGTTAAGCCAGTTAAGCCTCTCTCAAGCCCAAGGAGTCCAATGTGCAAGTGTTTTTTGTTTGGGTCTGTCTGTTTTTTTTCCGGGTGTAGGGGGCAGGGGGTGGGCATTTGAGATAGCTGAGCTGTGTGAAAAAAGTCAGTGTCAGAAAGGCCTCTCTCTGATGCCAATGAATATGTCGTTTCCTAAAGCCTGGTCAGTCTTCTCTGCTGGTTGTAGAGAGTTGAGCTATTACGTATGGCCAAGACGAAAGTGTAATCAGTGAAATAGGTGGAGTTGCTCCTTCTGGTAATTTAATGCCTCACCGTGGTATAGGGCGGATGAATGCTGGCTTTGTACCAAAGCACTTGGTAACCCTGAGATTCAAACCTTAATGCTTTCCAGCAAATTTATATTTTCAGGTAGTGCCGCAGAGATGCGGTGACTATTGTTCACGTATTTTCACGTGTCACTGATTACATGGGTTTTCGAAACAGGCACAGCAGAAAACTATTCTCATTGACCGGAATGATTTCTAGTAGGATTCTGTTGTTTTTGCCTCTGGGCCTTGTGTTAAAATAGTAATTTCTGGGGGCTGGCAGGTGCTATCAATATCAGAGATGGGCAAATAAGGCATAAATCTGTGTCCTATAGTAAGTTGGATATGAGCGAGCCGGGTACTTTATTATGGGAAATTGTAAAGCTGTTTTTCTAGGAATGGTGCAGCTGTGTCTCAGTTGTGTGCGCAGTTGGTGTCTAGACTAAAGGAGACTTGTTAAGCGCTCTGCTGACACGTAGGGATGGATGGAAAATTACAAGAGGGAGCTTGAGCATGTATGTATAGAATGTAAGGACCTGCAGTTAAGGATTTGGATTGGCACCTGAGTCCGTGCCTTCAGATGATGCAAGCGCTATGCCTTATCACCCAGTGGAAACGGTCAAAGAGCTGCTTTGGGACAGAATGTTTATATTGCTCAGGAAGTGTGGCCTTCCAAGGTACTTCAGGTATCCCGAAGAACAGAAGCAAGCAGTAATGATTCCTTTCTCTCTCGATTCCAATACTTGTAGGTAGTGCGCTTGAGAAAGACTTTGGAGGCTTTCCTCAGCCTCTTGCTTTCCTCATACCTTTACAAAAGCGGACTGCCAGAAAACAAGAAGACTTCACACGTGCGTTTTGAGTTTGGTTATTTTATGGTGTTTTTTAATTTTTTTTAGATTTTTTTCAGTCCAAATGTAGTAAATTCCCAGTCATACAAGTGATAAATTTTCAAGGTCTTTGTGCCGATGGACCATGCTTCAGTTGAACATCAAGTGGAGCAGGAGGTATTCTTCATCTATGTGGATGAAAATATGGAATCTTGATGGGATGCTGCCGTATTATGGAGAGGAATCTCCGCATCCCCCAGGCTCAGCCAATACACGGACACAGATTTCTGGATGGTGACCATCACTTTCTGCCACCGCTCCTGCTGCCTAGTTGCTCGTCATCGTCGGTATCCAGCAGGAGATCACGAAGCTGTGGAGGCACAGTCGTATCCAGGTCATCATCTGAAACTTCTTCCACCAGATTGGAAGGGACCAGTCCTCTTGTGCCATCCGTCAGCTCTCCCAGAAACCAGCCATCTTCATCTACGTCTCCGAAGATGTAAAGGTATTGTCCAGCAGTCAGTGGAAGCTCGTTTTCTGGGTCCTCATTAGGGCCCTCAAAAGGATTGTAGCTGTGACGAGCTATGAATCTTCGAATTAGTGCTGGTGATCGTCTGCGAGAATGCAGGCTGCAGCTTGCCATCAGCCACCCTCCCGACTTCTCCAGCCATTCCTGTTCTGGATTTCCGTGCGGCTCCAGCTTTTTCCCACTCTCCTTTTCCAAATGCTGCCCCTGCAGCTGGTTGGCTTCCTCTGCCTTTTCTGGGGCCCCTCTGGATGTGGAAGAGGCCTCCTTGAGCTGCCGGACTGTTTCCCGCAGCTGCTTGGTAAGGAGGCTGAGCGTATGCGTCTTGTCCTTGAGCCGCTCCACCTCCTCCCTCATCTGCTGAGAGCTTCTGCTCCTCAGCAGGCAGTTCTCCTCTCCAAGGAGGCTGCATTGTCTCTGCAAGTCCTTCAGTGCCCTCAGCAGATGGGCACTCTGCTCCCGCAGCTCCCTGTGCTCAGGTGGGCAGGCCTGTTGTTGCTCTGCAGCCTGAACACCCGCTTCTGCTACAGCCCGACGGCAGGCTGGCCTTTGCCGTGTGCGCGGCCCAGCGGCTGCAGCCCTGGCCCCGTTGCAGGAGGCGGGCGGCTGCCCCTGTCCGTGCTCCAGGATGTAATGCAGGAAGCGTCTCCTCTGCTCCTGCAGTTCGCGCTGGAGGCGCAGGACGTGGGCGGCCTGCTCTGCACAGGGCTTCCTGCAGAGCTGCCGCTGGACTTCCTGCTGCAGTCTGTGGGCCTCTCTGCTGCTCTCGCCACTCAGCAGCTCCTTTGCTAGCTGCCGCAGCAGATCCCGTACCTGGCGGTTGGCGTTGTTGCACCGCTGCTGCAGCCGCTCCTGCGTCTGGCGGAGCTGGGCCTCCTTCATCTGCAGCAGTTGGCGGATGTCCGCCTCCCGCTGCCTCTGGCTCTGCTCCCGCAGGCGCTGCAGCTTTGACGCCCGCTGTCGCTCCCAGTTGGAGCGCAGTCGGTCGGCCAGGAGCTGCCGCTCCCGCTCTGCCGCCTCCTGCAGCTCACGTCTCTCGACGGCCCGGCGGCGCTGCATCTCCTGGGAGCGGAGCCGCTCGCCCTCCAGCTGGGCCCGCAGCGCCTCCAGCTCCCGCCTGTGCTCCTCCCGCTGTGCGGGGCAGGCAGGGGGCTGGGCCGGGCCCCGGCGCAGAGAGGGCTGGCAGCACTTTGCCTGTCTCTGCGGCATGGTCGCAGGGACCTGAAGAGACCCTCAGCCTCCAAAAGCTGTGGCCGAAGGCCGCTGAAAGCTACTCTCCTTCCTGGGGCCTGCAAGGACAGCTGCCCCTGGCCCCGTAGCGCCCACTGCCTCTCGTCCCTGTCGCAAGGGTGTGCAGACAGTGAATGCCGTGGGGGGGTGCGCCCACAGTCTTCTATGCTGTGTGCCTGCCTGGCACGTAATGGAGGGTGGGGCAGCGGCCTGCAGTGCTATTGGGCAGTGCAGCCTTCCGGCCTAACTCACAATGAAGGGAGGGTGGGGCTATAGGGCGGGGCGGCCTTCTGGCCCCAGCTCAAAATGGAGGCTGAGGCACGGTGGCTTCAAGCTGCGTTGGGTGGCAGAGACGTCGCGGTGTTGGACAGAACTGCCTTCCGCAGCACTGGGCTGTGTGCATGACCTTTTGTGGTGCTGGAATATGTGGACTTCTCTGGCACTGGAGAAGAAAAGCAGGATGCCATCCAACTCATTGTGATTTCCATTTCGATTCCCGTAAAGGAACTATCTCACCATACCTACCAGCCAGTTAAAGGAAGCTAGTTGCAGGCGTACTCTGCTTAAGGAGCTGCTGGGGCAGATGGCCAGGCTGTCACGAGAAAGCAGCAGCCTGAGGTGCTCCTGGGAATCTCTGAGGGAGACGGATAGGAGGTGGTGTTGTGGGAATCAAATGTTGTTTCTGCATTAGAATTGGATAATATTTATATTTCGTGAACTCCGTTGTCATAGTTCTTTTGGGGAGTCCTTCTACTTAACTTGGGGAAGATCTCAGATAGTTTGCATCACTTATCGTCTAGCCAAATCTTCCCAGGAATGCCCGCTCTGTATATAGGTGTATATATGTATATTTTGTCACACACATTGCAAGAATATCCTGCACGAGATCAAACCGGAGAAGGCTGGACCCTGTGTGGGGCTGGTGCTGCAGTCCAAAAACTGGGGTGGAAAGACACTGCTTTGAAGGGGTTGGGTATGCTCAGCCCTTTCATCCCCCAACATGTATTGCCCCAGCCCCAGCTCTCTCAGCCTGTCCTCACAGGTGAGGTGTTTGATCCGGAAGTGGTGCGCGCACGGTCCTGCTCCTCTGCGCAGGCACCCCGCCGATCTGCGTTATGCTCGGTCCTCCGGGAAGTAGTGCGCATGCGCCGTCCAGCTTTCCAATAGCATCCATTTCTTCGAAGCCCTGAGATGCAGGTGAGCAGGCAATACTTGGACCGCCGGCTCCGCGACACTATTCTCTCTTTTCCAATCCAGAATGCTCCTTGTCTATTTCCTCGGGCGGTTTTATGCCCCGGTCTGCTTCCAGAACGTACTGTCTAGGCGGACCGTGCACCCGCCGCTTGCGCAATGAGGCGACGAAAAAAGCGAACGCGTAGGTGCGTGCCCGAAAACGAGCGTACGCCGTAATCCGCGCGCGAGAAGCGCATGCGCAGTGCCGTGCCAAGGCGGCCGCACGCGCAGTTCGGTGACATGCTTGCCGCATGCGCACTGCAAACGATGGCGCATGCGTTTTGCGGCCGTGAGGAGAGCATGCGCATCGCGGTGCCGAGACTCGCGCATGCGCAGAGCGGTGCGAACGGTCGCGCATGCCCAATGCGCTCTTGCAGCTGGCGCGTGCGCAGAGCACTTGGCACATGCGCATTGCGGGGCACAGACAGGCGCATGCGCCGTGGCGGGCAGAATCCGGCGCATGCCCCGTTCGGAGCAGAATCCAGTGCGCGCGTAGTGGTGTGTGGTTTTTTTTTTTTTTTTTTTTTAAACCACTGGCGCATGCGTTGTGCTTTCTCATGAACCGCGCGTCCGTACTCCGTGCTGTTGTCTCGAGAACCGCGCCTGCGTAGTGCGGTGCCTAGAGAGACTGCCGCGTGCGCAGTGCCTAGATTCGCACGTGCGCGTTGCTCTCGCGAGACTTGCTTTTCCAGGAACGCTGCGGTGCAGAGCTGGGGCTGGAACGGGACGTCTGCTCCTCCACCGCGGCGGCAAGCACGTTGGGTGCCACGAGGCGCTGAGAGGCAGCCCTGAGCCGACCCGGTCCGTTCCCGGGTGGGCTCGGGCATAAAAGGGCGGAAATAGACGAGGGGCATCCTGGATTAGAAGGGGAGAATATCGCTGAGCCGGCGGTCCGAGAATCGGCTGCTTGCCCGTCCCCGTAGTGGTTTGTCGAAACAATTGCTATCTTTCAGTTGACGGGCGCGTGTTCGCTATTACCTGGAGGACTGATCACCACAGAGAGTGGCGGATTAGCTGCGCAGAGCGGTTAAAACGCCACTTCCGCGTTTCTACGCGCATGCGTTATACCGCTTGCCGGCCTAAGCAGCGGGCAGCGGCAGTTCCGCGCATTGGCCACGAGGTGGCAGCAGAGACCGCGGAAAGAACTTTTCTGACGGATTGCCGGGGACCCGCGGCGCAGTCCCTGGCGATTCGTTCTCTCTGTGTCTCGTAATGACGGGGGCAGAACACGAAGTTAGAAGTGGAGGGTGTGTGGGGGGAAAGACGAAGAAAAAAGAGGGAAACTTCTCCAAACCCAGGAGAGCTGTGCTAAGTGCTTATAAATAGCTGTAAAAAAAGAGGTTTTTTTTTTTCCTTTTGCCAGCATCCGTTGCATCTTTTCTAAATGTTCGCATTACCAAAGTGTAACTGCCCAGCAAATTTAATGATAACGAAATTAAAGCCCGTTGGCAGAAAGCACAGGGCCGTATTAATGTTCACGCAGCTTCTGTCTTCTTTATACTTTAATGTATTTTTTTCCAAGGGCCTTTCTTCAACTCCAAGTTTCATTTTTGGCTTTTTATGACCCCACACATCAACCCCGTGTCCCCACATGTCCCCTCATGTCTCCTCACCTCCCCCCACACTACCTGTCCCCCTTCGCTCCGTGCCCATGTCACCGTGGGGTTGAGGGCAGGGTCAGGGATGCCTGTGGGGTGCGTGGAGTCCTGGGAGAAGTTGATGGCTGTGCGCAGTGGGGTGATGGTGTCCTCCGCACACGGCTGTGACAGTGGGGTGGGGGTAGCGCCCCACAGGTGGGGGTCATTGCCCCCAGAATGGGGCTTGTGCCCCACACACGTGGGCCGCTTGTATGGGGAGTGCATTCTGGAGATGATCTGTCTTTTCTCCAAATCTGCAGTGACTTCAGCAATCCCCTGTCGTGCCGCAACAGAAATGGGGTCCTGCAGTACGTCAGTGATCTCTGACTCGAGGAGTGCAGGGGCTGCACGAAGTACGCACTCTACAGCCTCCCGACTTCTTTGGGGTTTGGGATCGATGTTTGAGCCAAAGGGCTTCACGCTGCCATGCGGGCAGGTGCCAGGTTCACCCACTGAGGAACCAAATCCTAAAATAATTTCACAATGGTCTTTAATTGCTGTGCAAGTAGATGACACAGATTTCTCACTGGGGAGCCAAAGCTGACCCTGGCAGTTTGGCAGACAGCACTCGCTCCATTCACACCGGTAGTCTCAGCCCTTTTGTTGCACATGCAGCTTCTCAGCATCTTGCTGTATCAGTATAGAAATCTGTGCTCCCCTATTTATTAGAAATGCCACCAATTGCCATTGAGGACAGACTGGAATCAAAACATGTGGACCATCCTAGCTTGTCCATCGATAACCCCCTCCCTCCCCCCTTGCCCAATTGGCTGCCAGTCATTACTTCATTACTTTTTTTTTTTTTTTTTTTTCATGCTTTTATGGGAACTTTGAGATCACAGCCTGAAGCAGTGACGGAGCACCTGGTGAGGGGTGTAGCCCTGCAAGCACAGGTGGAAGCAATGCACCTAGAGAACCAGATGAGGCTGAGCCTGGCTCCAGCCCCTCCCTCTCCTCATTTAAGGGCTGGCAGCCCCAAAGGCAGGGTTTCTTCCTGGAGACTGCCTCCTGTGGATTGTTGGGTGAGCTCTGGTTCTTGGAAAGAGGTAAGTGATCCTTTCTTTTTTGCAGGGTTTTGGCTTCTGCCTTTCTGTGGGGATCCTAAGTTGGTTTAGAGTAGCTATGTCCGCTATGCCTCTCCTTATGATGCCTTCCAATTGTTCTCTGAGGGGAGTGAAGGGGTTATCTGCTTTTCTCTGAATTGGTAATGAAGAGACTGACGTTCATTCCTCTCTTTTACTCTTATCTCATGTCTGGAATGCTTCAATCAGCCCCAAGGTAATGCTGGTTGGCTGACTGAGCATTGCAACTCTGGAAACGCCTGGAGCTAATGTGCTTTTCTGTAAAGAGATTCTGCATTCTCCAGGTTTCCTTTGCAACTCTTTTCAAGCCCAGTACCTTCTTGTGAAGTCTCCGTTCCTCTTTCATGACTCTCATTGCACAATCATCGACCTGGGACTCCAAACTACCACACTGTCCCAACCTATTTTATGACACGTTCCCTCTGTGTCCTACTTGTGTCTTTGTGTTCTCCCTGTGTCCTCTGCCCCTGTCCCCTCTGTGTCTCCTCTGCCACGGATTAATTCCGCCCATGCTGAGTATTGTTTAAGGGCGCGTATTTAAATTATGCTCCGTGTCTCTTTGGATCCCGTTCTGTTTTGCAGCTCGATGGGGTTTAAGGGTTTCTGGGGCTCCTCTAGTTAGTGGTTTAAGCACTGTGAAATCTGTGGAGCAGATAATGGAACGCCATGAATCCCTTGTTCATGCATCGCTTGTATGCAGGTGGGTTTGGTGATGGCTGTGGGACGCTCACTTAGAGATGGAATGGGGGTCACAAGGGGCTCGCCTTGCTCCCTGGGGTTTATTCTTCCAGCCCAATAAGCTACGTGGCTGGTGATAGAGTGAGGTGCGTGTATCAGGCTGGGACCTGAGCTTAAGAAAAGCCCCAGCCCCAGTGGCCGTTTTCTTCATCCTCGCTTAGTGTAATGCAGTCTCCACTACTTGAGCATACTGAACACGAGTATTCTGTTCCTGTTTTGTCTGGTTCTCTCCTAGACCTCCCTTACAGATTTGTCAGTAGTAACAGATGTCAGGGCACAGTTCTCAGAGCACGTTGTGGCCGACCACCCCAGGGTCCTAGGGTTCTTTCTGTTTTTATGGCAGATCCGGCTTCGTCTTTCTAGGAAACAAAGGATTGTCTTCTACTGGACCACTTTGTCTGGATCACCCCAGATATCTCCATCCCAATTGTCAGGGGATGCTGTTAGTTTCCTAGTCTGTATGATACCCAACCTCCCCACCCCTCTTCCTTCCATCCCCTGGCCCCCATTCAATAGCTAGCTCTGCCGCTGTGGGACCCACCAGTGTGATGAAGCAGTACCTCTGGTGTGCTGAATACTGGGACTGGCACAGAGAGGCTCTATGGCTGATGTGAATCTTCCCGACTGGACTACTTGGTGAGTTTCCCCGGAGCTGTTGAGCACACAGGCTTCCCCACCTACCCTGGTTGCTCACCATGCCATCGATGTCCTTTGTGGACATGGCTTCAGGTATCATACCAGAGACTCCTTAGAGTCGGAAGCGACCATTTATGATGATCTAGTCCGACTCACCCACAATGAACAGGGACATTCACAGCTAGATCAGGTTGCCCTGCGTGTCACCTTGGAAGGGACAGGGCATCCACCGCATCTCTGGGCAACCTGGTCCACTGCGCAGAGTCACAGAATGTCCCGGGTCGGAAGGGACCTCGAGGATCGTGGATCTCCAACCCCCCCCCCTGCCACATGCAGGACCACCAACCTCCCCATTTCATACTAGACCGGGCTGCCCAGGGCCCCATCCAACCTGGCCTTGAACACCTCCAGGGATGGACGGGGCATCCACAGCCTCTCTGGGCAGCTGTTCCAGCACCTCACCGCTCTCTCTGTGGAGAACTTCCCCCTGCCATCCAACCTAAATCTTCCCTTCCCCAGCTTAAAACGTTTCCCCTTGTCCCTTGCTATGAAGGATGTTTTCCTTATATCTAACCTAAATTTTCCCTCCTTCTTTCCTTTAGCTCCCCTTTGGGTATCGAAAGGCTGTTACCAGGTCACCTCGGAGCCTTCACTTCTCCGGGCTGAACAGCCCCAGCTCTCTCAGCCTGTCCTCACAGGTGAGGTGTTTGATCCTTTGGTTCTTTTTTTTTTTTTTTTTTTTTTTCCTTGTGGCCGTCCTCTGTATGTGCTCCAACGGGTCCATGTCCCTTCTGCACTGAGGGCTCTTCATATGGACGCAGTACTCCAGGTGAGGCCTCTTCAGCACAGAGCAGAGGGGCAGGATCACCTCTTTTCACCTGCTGACCGCACGTCTTTTGGTGCAGCCCAGGATGTGGCTGGTTTTCCGGGCTGGGAGGGCACTTTGCTGGCTCGTGTACAGCTTGCCATCCACCAGCTCTTTTGGGACGGGCCTAGGCTCAGCCCTTTCATCCCCCAGCATGTATTGGTAGTGGGGGGTTCTCTTGTCCCAGGTGCAAGACACTGCGCCTGGATTTGTTGAAGCTGATGAGGTTTGTCTGTGCCCGCTGCTCAAGCCTCTCTGGGTCCCTCTGGTTGGCGTCCCATGTCACTGCTGGCGTGTCGCTGCTCCCCACAGCTTGGTGTTGTCAGCAAGGTTTCTGAGTTGTGGCTGATAAGACGACTGCCTGGAGTGAGTCAAGCATCCTTCAGCTTGAACCAGGTCCAAGTGTGCACAGCAAGAAAGACATGGCCTTCATCAAAAGACCACCAGATGACCCTGAGAGATACCTCGCATGTGTAAAAGAACTGAGACCTGAGGCTAGAAAAAATGTCAATCCTACTGGGGACTCGCTGTAATAACCCAGCCTTTTCTTGGACTTCCCCCAGACGGCGAGCTCAGGCTTTACAGGCTAGAGGTGGAGCTAACACAGAGACCTCTGGATTTTCAAAAAGGAACAAGAAGGCTGAGAATCGGGTGCTTTGTTTGACGTTTTCACTGGCTGTCCTACTTAAGGATTCTGCCTGTCCATAGGCACGTTTGGTTGGTTTGGCTGGAACTTAGGAGCCTGGTGCTTATGCCTTCGGTTCTTTGTGATACAGAGCTGCGCCCTTTGCTGCCCAGACCAAATGCACGTGTTGTTGGAAGAGATTACTCTATGCATTTTACTTTTTTTTCTTTAATGCTTTTAAAGAGTGAGAGTGGTATACGCCTTCAAGCAGGTAACATATGAAACTTGTTTGTTTGTTTGTTTTCCTTATGCATACCTCGCATTTCATATCAATTCTCCCTTTGGGTCAAAAGTAGACCAAATCCTTGAAACCGTGCCTGGGAATCCCACTGATATTGAAACAGTTCAGCAGTGGTGCCCATGGTCAGAACGCCCTGCGGCGGCAGATCCTGGCATTGACTGTGAATGGAAGAACTGACAACAAATCGCTCGATATCAAAATTGACCCGGTGGATATTTACAAGCGCCGGGAGACCCAGACGGGATCTCAGAGTTGCATGGCCAGGTACAGAAGTTGTTTTACTGGTGGTTTTTTTGTTTGTTTTCTTTTGCAACGTTAAGGATTGTTAATCATTCCTCGCCATCCTTGGCTTCACTGCGCCCTCCTGTCCAATTGACACCAGCTTTTTCATCACCTCAGTTGCCTTCAAAAAAAAAAAAAAAAGCATGACAAAATCAATTTGATGATGACGTTATTTATTTATTTACCGATATTCTTAAGCACTTAGCAGAGTTTTGCTGGGCATAGAGAAGTTTTCCTTGTTTTTCTTCGTCTTGTTCCAACTGACGTAATTCTCTCCTCCCTCAACCCCGACCTAACTGCGTTTTTCCTCTGCCCTCACGAGAGAGAAGGAGCGGAGCGCCAGAAGCTGCGGCGCGGCTCCGCGTCAGTCCAGTCGGAGCTGTTGTTTCCGCGGTCTCTGGTGCCCCCTCGTGGCCAATCGGTGGAATTGCGGCCGCG
Organism: Phasianus colchicus; assembly: GCF_987193195.1. Lineage (NCBI taxonomy): Eukaryota > Metazoa > Chordata > Aves > Galliformes > Phasianidae > Phasianus > Phasianus colchicus. The sequence continues at coordinate 371,910 of NW_028325230.1, read as the reverse complement.
TATGTTCGGTGCCGCAGGCAGCAGTACGCATGCGCGCAGGCACGCGGAAGTGGCGTACGTACGTTCTCATCGCTCTGCGCAGCGAATCTGCCGAGCTTTGTTAGGGTTAGTCCTCCAGGCAACAGCACGCATGCGCCAGAGAACTCATAAATAGCTTTCAAATCTACCAAGCCCTGAGATGCAGTCGAGCAGTCAATTCCTGCTGGCTCAGCAACGGTTTTCTCTCTTGCTGTCGGAAGTGCTCCTTGTCTATTTCCTCCGACGGTCTGACGCTCGAGCCTGCCTCGGGAACAGGCACATGCGTAGTGCGGTGCGGAGGGTGGCGCTTGCGCAGTGCAGCGTCTAGGCTTGGGCACGCGTAGTGCTCTGCCGAGAGGGGCGCATGCGTAGCGCCGAGCCGCTACCGGCACATGCGCACTGCAGTGCCCGGGCTCGCGCGTGCGCGTTGCTCTCCCGAGGCTCGCTGGTCGCGGGTTGCTGCCGCGTCGGTGCTGCTGCACGCCAGTACCGCGACCGCGACTCTCCGAGCTGCTCGCGTTCCACTGCCGCTGGGAGGGCTTTTAAACGGCTGGGGGACGGTGCAGGGCTGGGGGTGGAAAGGGACTTTGCTGGTTCACCGGGGCGGAGAGGAAGTTGGATGCCACGAGGCGCTGAGGGGCAGCTGTGAGCCCAACCGGTCCGCTTCCGCGTGGGCTTGGGCATAAAAGGGCGGAAATAGACGAGGGGCATCCTGGATTAGAAGGGGGAGAATATCGCTGGGCCGGCGGCCCGGGAATCGACTGCTTGCCCGTCCCCGTCGTGGTCTGTCGAAACAATTGCTGTCTTTAAGTGGACGGGCGCACGGTCGCTATTAGCTGGAGGACTGATCACCATAGAGAGCGGCGCATTAGCTGCGCAGAGCGGTTAAAACGCCACTTCCGCATTTGTACGCGCATGCGTTGTGCTGCTTGCGGGACGCGGCGACAGACAGCGGCAGTTCCGCGCATGGGCCACGAGGTGGCAGCAAAGACCGCGGAAAGAACTTTTCTGACGGGATCGGCCCGCGTTTTTCTCCCCTGGCGACCCGTTCTCTCTGTCTTGTGATGGCGGGAGAAGAGCGCGAAGTTGGAAGCGGGGGCGTTGTGGGGGGAAAGACGAAGAAAAAAAGAGAGAGACTACCCCAAACCCAGGCAAGCTCTGCTAAGTGCTTATAAGTAGCTGTGAAAAAATAAGTTCTTTTTTTTTTTTTTTTTTTCTTTTTGCCAGCATCTGTTGCATTGTTTCTAAATGTTCACAGACCAAAATGCAACTGCCCGGCAAATTTAATGATAACGAAATTAAAGCCCATTGGCAGAAAGCGCGGGGCCATATTAATGTTCACTCAGCCTCTGTCTTGTTCCTACTTTTAATGTATTTTTCCCTTTCTTCAACTCCAGGTTTCATTTTTGGCTTTTTATTCTTTTTTATGCCCTAAAATTTAGGCCCCAGCAGGTCTACGCAGGCAGTCACAGCACAGAGTTGCTGTTTTGAGATTAGTGTGGACCATTACAGCGTTTCCACAAAGACTAACGAAAACTGCAGTTCTCCACCTAAGTTTGCAGATGGAAAAAATTAATTCACCTGCATAGAACGAATCGATGCGTCACAGCTGCCATCGGCAAGATGGCCCGAGAGCTGTGCGGGTCTATCAGGCTCAGCTGCAGCTTTTCATCTTTTCAGCTGCCCTTCTCTGGTCCTCCTGCAGCTGGACAGATAGCCCACAAGGGCACGGGGTATACGCAGGCCCTCCCCAGCCAGCTGCGGCAGGCGCTCCTTTTTTGAGGATTACTTGTTCACATACCCAGTTTCCAGCTCATTCCCTTTGGAAAGCTTTTCTTGCGCTCCATGTTACTAGCGCACAATAGAAGTTAAGCCAGTTAAGCCTCTCTCAAGCCCAAGGAGTCCAATGTGCAAGTGTTTTTTGTTTGGGTCTGTCTGTTTTTTTTCCGGGTGTAGGGGGCAGGGGGTGGGCATTTGAGATAGCTGAGCTGTGTGAAAAAAGTCAGTGTCAGAAAGGCCTCTCTCTGATGCCAATGAATATGTCGTTTCCTAAAGCCTGGTCAGTCTTCTCTGCTGGTTGCAGAGAGTTGAGCTATTACGTATGGCCAAGACGAAAGTGTAATCAGTGAAATAGGTGGAGTTGCTCCTTCTGGTAATTTAATGCCTCACCGTGGTATAGGGCGGATGAATGCTGGCTTTGTACCAAAGCACTTGGTAACCCTGAGATTCAAACCTTAATGCTTTCCAGCAAATTTATATTTTCAGGTAGTGCCGCAGAGATGCGGTGACTATTGTTCACGTATTTTCACGTGTCACTGATTACATGGGTTTTCGAAACAGGCACAGCAGAAAACTATTCTCATTGACCGGAATGATTTCTAGTAGGATTCTGTTGTTTTTGCCTCTGGGCCTTGTGTTAAAATAGTAATTTCTGGGGGCTGGCAGGTGCTATCAATATCAGAGATGGGCAAATAAGGCATAAATCTGTGTCCTATAGTAAGTTGGATATGAGCGAGCCGGGTACTTTATTATGGGAAATTGTAAAGCTGTTTTTCTAGGAATGGTGCAGCTGTGTCTCAGTTGTGTGCGCAGTTGGTGTCTAGACTAAAGGAGACTTGTTAAGCGCTCTGCTGACACGTAGGGATGGATGGAAAATTACAAGAGGGAGCTTGAGCATGTATGTATAGAATGTAAGGACCTGCAGTTAAGGATTTGGATTGGCACCTGAGTCCGTGCCTTCAGATGATGCAAGCGCTATGCCTTATCACCCAGTGGAAACGGTCAAAGAGCTGCTTTGGGACAGAATGTTTATATTGCTCAGGAAGTGTGGCCTTCCAAGGTACTTCAGGTATCCCGAAGAACAGAAGCAAGCAGTAATGATTCCTTTCTCTCTCGATTCCAATACTTGTAGGTAGTGCGCTTGAGAAAGACTTTGGAGGCTTTCCTCAGCCTCTTGCTTTCCTCATACCTTTACAAAAGCGGACTGCCAGAAAACAAGAAGACTTCACACGTGCGTTTTGAGTTTGGTTATTTTATGGTGTTTTTTAATTTTTTTTAGATTTTTTTCAGTCCAAATGTAGTAAATTCCCAGTCATACAAGTGATAAATTTTCAAGGTCTTTGTGCCGATGGACCATGCTTCAGTTGAACATCAAGTGGAGCAGGAGGTATTCTTCATCTATGTGGATGAAAATATGGAATCTTGATGGGATGCTGCCGTATTATGGAGAGGAATCTCCGCATCCCCCAGGCTCAGCCAATACACGGACACAGATTTCTGGATGGTGACCATCACTTTCTGCCACCGCTCCTGCTGCCTAGTTGCTCGTCATCGTCGGTATCCAGCAGGAGATCACGAAGCTGTGGAGGCACAGTCGTATCCAGGTCATCATCTGAAACTTCTTCCACCAGATTGGAAGGGACCAGTCCTCTTGTGCCATCCGTCAGCTCTCCCAGAAACCAGCCATCTTCATCTACGTCTCCGAAGATGTAAAGGTATTGTCCAGCAGTCAGTGGAAGCTCGTTTTCTGGGTCCTCATTAGGGCCCTCAAAAGGATTGTAGCTGTGACGAGCTATGAATCTTCGAATTAGTGCTGGTGATCGTCTGCGAGAATGCAGGCTGCAGCTTGCCATCAGCCACCCTCCCGACTTCTCCAGCCATTCCTGTTCTGGATTTCCGTGCGGCTCCAGCTTTTTCCCACTCTCCTTTTCCAAATGCTGCCCCTGCAGCTGGTTGGCTTCCTCTGCCTTTTCTGGGGCCCCTCTGGATGTGGAAGAGGCCTCCTTGAGCTGCCGGACTGTTTCCCGCAGCTGCTTGGTAAGGAGGCTGAGCGTATGCGTCTTGTCCTTGAGCCGCTCCACCTCCTCCCTCATCTGCTGAGAGCTTCTGCTCCTCAGCAGGCAGTTCTCCTCTCCAAGGAGGCTGCATTGTCTCTGCAAGTCCTTCAGTGCCCTCAGCAGATGGGCACTCTGCTCCCGCAGCTCCCTGTGCTCAGGTGGGCAGGCCTGTTGTTGCTCTGCAGCCTGAACACCCGCTTCTGCTACAGCCCGACGGCAGGCTGGCCTTTGCCGTGTGCGCGGCCCAGCGGCTGCAGCCCTGGCCCCGTTGCAGGAGGCGGGCGGCTGCCCCTGTCCGTGCTCCAGGATGTAATGCAGGAAGCGTCTCCTCTGCTCCTGCAGTTCGCGCTGGAGGCGCAGGACGTGGGCGGCCTGCTCTGCACAGGGCTTCCTGCAGAGCTGCCGCTGGACTTCCTGCTGCAGTCTGTGGGCCTCTCTGCTGCTCTCGCCACTCAGCAGCTCCTTTGCTAGCTGCCGCAGCAGATCCCGTACCTGGCGGTTGGCGTTGTTGCACCGCTGCTGCAGCCGCTCCTGCGTCTGGCGGAGCTGGGCCTCCTTCATCTGCAGCAGTTGGCGGATGTCCGCCTCCCGCTGCCTCTGGCTCTGCTCCCGCAGGCGCTGCAGCTTTGACGCCCGCTGTCGCTCCCAGTTGGAGCGCAGTCGGTCGGCCAGGAGCTGCCGCTCCCGCTCTGCCGCCTCCTGCAGCTCACGTCTCTCGACGGCCCGGCGGCGCTGCATCTCCTGGGAGCGGAGCCGCTCGCCCTCCAGCTGGGCCCGCAGCGCCTCCAGCTCCCGCCTGTGCTCCTCCCGCTGTGCGGGGCAGGCAGGGGGCTGGGCCGGGCCCCGGCGCAGAGAGGGCTGGCAGCACTTTGCCTGTCTCTGCGGCATGGTCGCAGGGACCTGAAGAGACCCTCAGCCTCCAAAAGCTGTGGCCGAAGGCCGCTGAAAGCTACTCTCCTTCCTGGGGCCTGCAAGGACAGCTGCCCCTGGCCCCGTAGCGCCCACTGCCTCTCGTCCCTGTCGCAAGGGTGTGCAGACAGTGAATGCCGTGGGGGGGTGCGCCCACAGTCTTCTATGCTGTGTGCCTGCCTGGCACGTAATGGAGGGTGGGGCAGCGGCCTGCAGTGCTATTGGGCAGTGCAGCCTTCCGGCCTAACTCACAATGAAGGGAGGGTGGGGCTAGAGGGCGGGGCGGCCTTCTGGCCCCAGCTCAAAATGGAGGCTGAGGCACGGTGGCTTCAAGCTGCGTTGGGTGGCAGAGACGTCGCGGTGTTGGACAGAACTGCCTTCCGCAGCACTGGGCTGTGTGCATGACCTTTTGTGGTGCTGGAATATGTGGACTTCTCTGGCACTGGAGAAGAAAAGCAGGATGCCATCCAACTCATTGTGATTTCCATTTCGATTCCCGTAAAGGAACTATCTCACCATACCTACCAGCCAGTTAAAGGAAGCTAGTTGCAGGCGTACTCTGCTTAAGGAGCTGCTGGGGCAGATGGCCAGGCTGTCACGAGAAAGCAGCAGCCTGAGGTGCTCCTGGGAATCTCTGAGGGAGACGGATAGGAGGTGGTGTTGTGGGAATCAAATGTTGTTTCTGCATTAGAATTGGATAATATTTATATTTCGTGAACTCCGTTGTCATAGTTCTTTTGGGGAGTCCTTCTACTTAACTTGGGGAAGATCTCAGATAGTTTGCATCACTTATCGTCTAGCCAAATCTTCCCAGGAATGCCCGCTCTGTATATAGGTGTATATATGTATATTTTGTCACACACATTGCAAGAATATCCTGCACGAGATCAAACCGGAGAAGGCTGGACCCTGTGTGGGGCTGGTGCTGCAGTCCAAAAACTGGGGTGGAAAGACACTGCTTTGAAGGGGTTGGGTATGCTCAGCCCTTTCATCCCCCAACATGTATTGCCCCAGCCCCAGCTCTCTCAGCCTGTCCTCACAGGTGAGGTGTTTGATCCGGAAGTGGTGCGCGCACGGTCCTGCTCCTCTGCGCAGGCACCCCGCCGATCTGCGTTATGCTCGGTCCTCCGGGAAGTAGTGCGCATGCGCCGTCCAGCTTTCCAATAGCATCCATTTCTTCGAAGCCCTGAGATGCAGGTGAGCAGGCAATACTTGGACCGCCGGCTCCGCGACACTATTCTCTCTTTTCCAATCCAGAATGCTCCTTGTCTATTTCCTCGGGCGGTTTTATGCCCCGGTCTGCTTCCAGAACGTACTGTCTAGGCGGACCGTGCACCCGCCGCTTGCGCAATGAGGCGACGAAAAAAGCGAACGCGTAGGTGCGTGCCCGAAAACGAGCGTACGCCGTAATCCGCGCGCGAGAAGCGCATGCGCAGTGCCGTGCCAAGGCGGCCGCACGCGCAGTTCGGTGACATGCTTGCCGCATGCGCACTGCAAACGATGGCGCATGCGTTTTGCGGCCGTGAGGAGAGCATGCGCATCGCGGTGCCGAGACTCGCGCATGCGCAGAGCGGTGCGAACGGTCGCGCATGCCCAATGCGCTCTTGCAGCTGGCGCGTGCGCAGAGCACTTGGCACATGCGCATTGCGGGGCACAGACAGGCGCATGCGCCGTGGCGGGCAGAATCCGGCGCATGCCCCGTTCGGAGCAGAATCCAGTGCGCGCGTAGTGGTGTGTGGTTTTTTTTTTTTTTTTTTTTAAACCACTGGCGCATGCGTTGTGCTTTCTCATGAACCGCGCGTCCGTACTCCGTGCTGTTGTCTCGAGAACCGCGCCTGCGTAGTGCGGTGCCTAGAGAGACTGCCGCGTGCGCAGTGCCTAGATTCGCACGTGCGCGTTGCTCTCGCGAGACTTGCTTTTCCAGGAACGCTGCGGTGCAGAGCTGGGGCTGGAACGGGACGTCTGCTCCTCCACCGCGGCGGCAAGCACGTTGGGTGCCACGAGGCGCTGAGAGGCAGCCCTGAGCCGACCCGGTCCGTTCCCGGGTGGGCTCGGGCATAAAAGGGCGGAAATAGACGAGGGGCATCCTGGATTAGAAGGGGAGAATATCGCTGAGCCGGCGGTCCGAGAATCGGCTGCTTGCCCGTCCCCGTAGTGGTTTGTCGAAACAATTGCTATCTTTCAGTTGACGGGCGCGTGTTCGCTATTACCTGGAGGACTGATCACCACAGAGAGTGGCGGATTAGCTGCGCAGAGCGGTTAAAACGCCACTTCCGCGTTTCTACGCGCATGCGTTATACCGCTTGCCGGCCTAAGCAGCGGGCAGCGGCAGTTCCGCGCATTGGCCACGAGGTGGCAGCAGAGACCGCGGAAAGAACTTTTCTGACGGATTGCCGGGGACCCGCGGCGCAGTCCCTGGCGATTCGTTCTCTCTGTGTCTCGTAATGACGGGGGCAGAACACGAAGTTAGAAGTGGAGGGTGTGTGGGGGGAAAGACGAAGAAAAAAGAGGGAAACTTCTCCAAACCCAGGAGAGCTGTGCTAAGTGCTTATAAATAGCTGTAAAAAAAGAGGTTTTTTTTTTTCCTTTTGCCAGCATCCGTTGCATCTTTTCTAAATGTTCGCATTACCAAAGTGTAACTGCCCAGCAAATTTAATGATAACGAAATTAAAGCCCGTTGGCAGAAAGCACAGGGCCGTATTAATGTTCACGCAGCTTCTGTCTTCTTTATACTTTAATGTATTTTTTTCCAAGGGCCTTTCTTCAACTCCAAGTTTCATTTTTGGCTTTTTATGACCCCACACATCAACCCCGTGTCCCCACATGTCCCCTCATGTCTCCTCACCTCCCCCCACACTACCTGTCCCCCTTCGCTCCGTGCCCATGTCACCGTGGGGTTGAGGGCAGGGTCAGGGATGCCTGTGGGGTGCGTGGAGTCCTGGGAGAAGTTGATGGCTGTGCGCAGTGGGGTGATGGTGTCCTCCGCACACGGCTGTGACAGTGGGGTGGGGGTAGCGCCCCACAGGTGGGGGTCATTGCCCCCAGAATGGGGCTTGTGCCCCACACACGTGGGCCGCTTGTATGGGGAGTGCATTCTGGAGATGATCTGTCTTTTCTCCAAATCTGCAGTGACTTCAGCAATCCCCTGTCGTGCCGCAACAGAAATGGGGTCCTGCAGTACGTCAGTGATCTCTGACTCGAGGAGTGCAGGGGCTGCACGAAGTACGCACTCTACAGCCTCCCGACTTCTTTGGGGTTTGGGATCGATGTTTGAGCCAAAGGGCTTCACGCTGCCATGCGGGCAGGTGCCAGGTTCACCCACTGAGGAACCAAATCCTAAAATAATTTCACAATGGTCTTTAATTGCTGTGCAAGTAGATGACACAGATTTCTCACTGGGGAGCCAAAGCTGACCCTGGCAGTTTGGCAGACAGCACTCGCTCCATTCACACCGGTAGTCTCAGCCCTTTTGTTGCACATGCAGCTTCTCAGCATCTTGCTGTATCAGTATAGAAATCTGTGCTCCCCTATTTATTAGAAATGCCACCAATTGCCATTGAGGACAGACTGGAATCAAAACATGTGGACCATCCTAGCTTGTCCATCGATAACCCCCTCCCTCCCCCCTTGCCCAATTGGCTGCCAGTCATTACTTCATTACTTTTTTTTTTTTTTTTTTCATGCTTTTATGGGAACTTTGAGATCACAGCCTGAAGCAGTGACGGAGCACCTGGTGAGGGGTGTAGCCCTGCAAGCACAGGTGGAAGCAATGCACCTAGAGAACCAGATGAGGCTGAGCCTGGCTCCAGCCCCTCCCTCTCCTCATTTAAGGGCTGGCAGCCCCAAAGGCAGGGTTTCTTCCTGGAGACTGCCTCCTGTGGATTGTTGGGTGAGCTCTGGTTCTTGGAAAGAGGTAAGTGATCCTTTCTTTTTTGCAGGGTTTTGGCTTCTGCCTTTCTGTGGGGATCCTAAGTTGGTTTAGAGTAGCTATGTCCGCTATGCCTCTCCTTATGATGCCTTCCAATTGTTCTCTGAGGGGAGTGAAGGGGTTATCTGCTTTTCTCTGAATTGGTAATGAAGAGACTGACGTTCATTCCTCTCTTTTACTCTTATCTCATGTCTGGAATGCTTCAATCAGCCCCAAGGTAATGCTGGTTGGCTGACTGAGCATTGCAACTCTGGAAACGCCTGGAGCTAATGTGCTTTTCTGTAAAGAGATTCTGCATTCTCCAGGTTTCCTTTGCAACTCTTTTCAAGCCCAGTACCTTCTTGTGAAGTCTCCGTTCCTCTTTCATGACTCTCATTGCACAATCATCGACCTGGGACTCCAAACTACCACACTGTCCCAACCTATTTTATGACACGTTCCCTCTGTGTCCTACTTGTGTCTTTGTGTTCTCCCTGTGTCCTCTGCCCCTGTCCCCTCTGTGTCTCCTCTGCCACGGATTAATTCCGCCCATGCTGAGTATTGTTTAAGGGCGCGTATTTAAATTATGCTCCGTGTCTCTTTGGATCCCGTTCTGTTTTGCAGCTCGATGGGGTTTAAGGGTTTCTGGGGCTCCTCTAGTTAGTGGTTTAAGCACTGTGAAATCTGTGGAGCAGATAATGGAACGCCATGAATCCCTTGTTCATGCATCGCTTGTATGCAGGTGGGTTTGGTGATGGCTGTGGGACGCTCACTTAGAGATGGAATGGGGGTCACAAGGGGCTCGCCTTGCTCCCTGGGGTTTATTCTTCCAGCCCAATAAGCTACGTGGCTGGTGATAGAGTGAGGTGCGTGTATCAGGCTGGGACCTGAGCTTAAGAAAAGCCCCAGCCCCAGTGGCCGTTTTCTTCATCCTCGCTTAGTGTAATGCAGTCTCCACTACTTGAGCATACTGAACACGAGTATTCTGTTCCTGTTTTGTCTGGTTCTCTCCTAGACCTCCCTTACAGATTTGTCAGTAGTAACAGATGTCAGGGCACAGTTCTCAGAGCACGTTGTGGCCGACCACCCCAGGGTCCTAGGGTTCTTTCTGTTTTTATGGCAGATCCGGCTTCGTCTTTCTAGGAAACAAAGGATTGTCTTCTACTGGACCACTTTGTCTGGATCACCCCAGATATCTCCATCCCAATTGTCAGGGGATGCTGTTAGTTTCCTAGTCTGTATGATACCCAACCTCCCCACCCCTCTTCCTTCCATCCCCTGGCCCCCATTCAATAGCTAGCTCTGCCGCTGTGGGACCCACCAGTGTGATGAAGCAGTACCTCTGGTGTGCTGAATACTGGGACTGGCACAGAGAGGCTCTATGGCTGATGTGAATCTTCCCGACTGGACTACTTGGTGAGTTTCCCCGGAGCTGTTGAGCACACAGGCTTCCCCACCTACCCTGGTTGCTCACCATGCCATCGATGTCCTTTGTGGACATGGCTTCAGGTATCATACCAGAGACTCCTTAGAGTCGGAAGCGACCATTTATGATGATCTAGTCCGACTCACCCACAATGAACAGGGACATTCACAGCTAGATCAGGTTGCCCTGCGTGTCACCTTGGAAGGGACAGGGCATCCACCGCATCTCTGGGCAACCTGATCCACTGCGCAGAGTCACAGAATGTCCCGGGTCGGAAGGGACCTCGAGGATCGTGGATCTCCAACCCCCCCCCCTGCCACATGCAGGACCACCAACCTCCCCATTTCATACTAGACCGGGCTGCCCAGGGCCCCATCCAACCTGGCCTTGAACACCTCCAGGGATGGACGGGGCATCCACAGCCTCTCTGGGCAGCTGTTCCAGCACCTCACCGCTCTCTCTGTGGAGAACTTCCCCCTGCCATCCAACCTAAATCTTCCCTTCCCCAGCTTAAAACGTTTCCCCTTGTCCCTTGCTATGAAGGATATTTTCCTTATATCTAACCTAAATTTTCCCTCCTTCTTTCCTTTAGCTCCCCTTTGGGTATCGAAAGGCTGTTACCAGGTCACCTCGGAGCCTTCACTTCTCCGGGCTGAACAGCCCCAGCTCTCTCAGCCTGTCCTCACAGGTGAGGTGTTTGATCCTTTGGTTCTTTTTTTTTTTTTTTTTTTTTTTCCTTGTGGCCGTCCTCTGTATGTGCTCCAACGGGTCCATGTCCCTTCTGCACTGAGGGCTCTTCATATGGACGCAGTACTCCAGGTGAGGCCTCTTCAGCACAGAGCAGAGGGGCAGGATCACCTCTTTTCACCTGCTGACCGCACGTCTTTTGGTGCAGCCCAGGATGTGGCTGGTTTTCCGGGCTGGGAGGGCACTTTGCTGGCTCGTGTACAGCTTGCCATCCACCAGCTCTTTTGGGACGGGCCTAGGCTCAGCCCTTTCATCCCCCAGCATGTATTGGTAGTGGGGGGTTCTCTTGTCCCAGGTGCAAGACACTGCGCCTGGATTTGTTGAAGCTGATGAGGTTTGTCTGTGCCCGCTGCTCAAGCCTCTCTGGGTCCCTCTGGTTGGCGTCCCATGTCACTGCTGGCGTGTCGCTGCTCCCCACAGCTTGGTGTTGTCAGCAAGGTTTCTGAGTTGTGGCTGATAAGACGACTGCCTGGAGTGAGTCAAGCATCCTTCAGCTTGAACCAGGTCCAAGTGTGCACAGCAAGAAAGACATGGCCTTCATCAAAAGACCACCAGATGACCCTGAGAGATACCTCGCATGTGTAAAAGAACTGAGACCTGAGGCTAGAAAAAATGTCAATCCTACTGGGGACTCGCTGTAATAACCCAGCCTTTTCTTGGACTTCCCCCAGACGGCGAGCTCGGGCTTTACAGGCTAGAGGTGGAGCTAACACAGAGACCTCTGGATTTTCAAAAAGGAACAAGAAGGCTGAGAATCGGGTGCTTTGTTTGACGTTTTCACTGGCTGTCCTACTTAAGGATTCTGCCTGTCCATAGGCACGTTTGGTTGGTTTGGCTGGAACTTAGGAGCCTGGTGCTTATGCCTTCGGTTCTTTGTGATACAGAGCTGCGCCCTTTGCTGCCCAGACCAAATGCACGTGTTGTTGGAAGAGATTACTCTATGCATTTTACTTTTTTTTCTTTAATGCTTTTAAAGAGTGAGAGTGGTATACGCCTTCAAGCAGGTAACATATGAAACTTGTTTGTTTGTTTGTTTTCCTTATGCATACCTCGCATTTCATATCAATTCTCCCTTTGGGTCAAAAGTAGACCAAATCCTTGAAACCGTGCCTGGGAATCCCACTGATATTGAAACAGTTCAGCAGTGGTGCCCATGGTCAGAACGCCCTGCGGCGGCAGATCCTGGCATTGACTGTGAATGGAAGAACTGACAACAAATCGCTCGATATCAAAATTGACCCGGTGGATATTTACAAGCGCCGGGAGACCCAGACGGGATCTCAGAGTTGCATGGCCAGGTACAGAAGTTGTTTTACTGGTGGTTTTTTTGTTTGTTTTCTTTTGCAACGTTAAGGATTGTTAATCATTCCTCGCCATCCTTGGCTTCACTGCGCCCTCCTGTCCAATTGACACCAGCTTTTTCATCACCTCAGTTGCCTTCAAAAAAAAAAAAAAAAGCATGACAAAATCAATTTGATGATGACGTTATTTATTTATTTACCGATATTCTTAAGCACTTAGCAGAGTTTTGCTGGGCATAGAGAAGTTTTCCTTGTTTTTCTTCGTCTTGTTCCAACTGACGTAATTCTCTCCTCCCTCAACCCCGACCTAACTGCGTTTTTCCTCTGCCCTCACGAGAGAGAAGGAGCGGAGCGCCAGAAGCTGCGGCGCGGCTCCGCGTCAGTCCAGTCGGAGCTGTTGTTTCCGCGGTCTCTGGTGCCCCCTCGTGGCCAATCGGTGGAATTGCGGCCGCGTATGTTCGGTGCCGCAGGCAGCAGTACGCATGCGCGCAGGCACGCGGAAGTGGCGTACGTACGTTCTCATCGCTCTGCGCAGCGAATCTGCCGAGCTTTGTTAGGGTTAGTCCTCCAGGCAACAGCACGCATGCGCCAGAGAACTCATAAATAGCTTTCAAATCTACCAAGCCCTGAGATGCAGTCGAGCAGTCAATTCCTGCTGGCTCAGCAACGGTTTTCTCTCTTGCTGTCGGAAGTGCTCCTTGTCTATTTCCTCCGACGGTCTGACGCTCGAGCCTGCCTCGGGAACAGGCACATGCGTAGTGCGGTGCGGAGGGTGGCGCTTGCGCAGTGCAGCGTCTAGGCTTGGGCACGCGTAGTGCTCTGCCGAGAGGGGCGCATGCGTAGCGCCGAGCCGCTACCGGCACATGCGCACTGCAGTGCCCGGGCTCGCGCGTGCGCGTTGCTCTCCCGAGGCTCGCTGGTCGCGGGTTGCTGCCGCGTCGGTGCTGCTGCACGCCAGTACCGCGACCGCGACTCTCCGAGCTGCTCGCGTTCCACTGCCGCTGGGAGGGCTTTTAAACGGCTGGGGGACGGTGCAGGGCTGGGGGTGGAAAGGGACTTTGCTGGTTCACCGGGGCGGAGAGGAAGTTGGATGCCACGAGGCGCTGAGGGGCAGCTGTGAGCCCAACCGGTCCGCTTCCGCGTGGGCTTGGGCATAAAAGGGCGGAAATAGACGAGGGGCATCCTGGATTAGAAGGGGGAGAATATCGCTGGGCCGGCGGCCCGGGAATCGACTGCTTGCCCGTCCCCGTCGTGGTCTGTCGAAACAATTGCTGTCTTTAAGTGGACGGGCGCACGGTCGCTATTAGCTGGAGGACTGATCACCATAGAGAGCGGCGCATTAGCTGCGCAGAGCGGTTAAAACGCCACTTCCGCATTTGTACGCGCATGCGTTGTGCTGCTTGCGGGACGCGGCGACAGACAGCGGCAGTTCCGCGCATGGGCCACGAGGTGGCAGCAAAGACCGCGGAAAGAACTTTTCTGACGGGATCGGCCCGCGTTTTTCTCCCCTGGCGACCCGTTCTCTCTGTCTTGTGATGGCGGGAGAAGAGCGCGAAGTTGGAAGCGGGGGCGTTGTGGGGGGAAAGACGAAGAAAAAAAGAGAGAGACTACCCCAAACCCAGGCAAGCTCTGCTAAGTGCTTATAAGTAGCTGTGAAAAAATAAGTTCTTTTTTTTTTTTTTTTTTTTCTTTTTGCCAGCATCTGTTGCATTGTTTCTAAATGTTCACAGACCAAAATGCAACTGCCCGGCAAATTTAATGATAACGAAATTAAAGCCCATTGGCAGAAAGCGCGGGGCCATATTAATGTTCACTCAGCCTCTGTCTTGTTCCTACTTTTAATGTATTTTTCCCTTTCTTCAACTCCAGGTTTCATTTTTGGCTTTTTATTCTTTTTTATGCCCTAAAATTTAGGCCCCAGCAGGTCTACGCAGGCAGTCACAGCACAGAGTTGCTGTTTTGAGATTAGTGTGGACCATTACAGCGTTTCCACAAAGACTAACGAAAACTGCAGTTCTCCACCTAAGTTTGCAGATGGAAAAAATTAATTCACCTGCATAGAACGAATCGATGCGTCACAGCTGCCATCGGCAAGATGGCCCGAGAGCTGTGCGGGTCTATCAGGCTCAGCTGCAGCTTTTCATCTTTTCAGCTGCCCTTCTCTGGTCCTCCTGCAGCTGGACAGATAGCCCACAAGGGCACGGGGTATACGCAGGCCCTCCCCAGCCAGCTGCGGCAGGCGCTCCTTTTTTGAGGATTACTTGTTCACATACCCAGTTTCCAGCTCATTCCCTTTGGAAAGCTTTTCTTGCGCTCCATGTTACTAGCGCACAATAGAAGTTAAGCCAGTTAAGCCTCTCTCAAGCCCAAGGAGTCCAATGTGCAAGTGTTTTTTGTTTGGGTCTGTCTGTTTTTTTTCCGGGTGTAGGGGGCAGGGGGTGGGCATTTGAGATAGCTGAGCTGTGTGAAAAAAGTCAGTGTCAGAAAGGCCTCTCTCTGATGCCAATGAATATGTCGTTTCCTAAAGCCTGGTCAGTCTTCTCTGCTGGTTGCAGAGAGTTGAGCTATTACGTATGGCCAAGACGAAAGTGTAATCAGTGAAATAGGTGGAGTTGCTCCTTCTGGTAATTTAATGCCTCACCGTGGTATAGGGCGGATGAATGCTGGCTTTGTACCAAAGCACTTGGTAACCCTGAGATTCAAACCTTAATGCTTTCCAGCAAATTTATATTTTCAGGTAGTGCCGCAGAGATGCGGTGACTATTGTTCACGTATTTTCACGTGTCACTGATTACATGGGTTTTCGAAACAGGCACAGCAGAAAACTATTCTCATTGACCGGAATGATTTCTAGTAGGATTCTGTTGTTTTTGCCTCTGGGCCTTGTGTTAAAATAGTAATTTCTGGGGGCTGGCAGGTGCTATCAATATCAGAGATGGGCAAATAAGGCATAAATCTGTGTCCTATAGTAAGTTGGATATGAGCGAGCCGGGTACTTTATTATGGGAAATTGTAAAGCTGTTTTTCTAGGAATGGTGCAGCTGTGTCTCAGTTGTGTGCGCAGTTGGTGTCTAGACTAAAGGAGACTTGTTAAGCGCTCTGCTGACACGTAGGGATGGATGGAAAATTACAAGAGGGAGCTTGAGCATGTATGTATAGAATGTAAGGACCTGCAGTTAAGGATTTGGATTGGCACCTGAGTCCGTGCCTTCAGATGATGCAAGCGCTATGCCTTATCACCCAGTGGAAACGGTCAAAGAGCTGCTTTGGGACAGAATGTTTATATTGCTCAGGAAGTGTGGCCTTCCAAGGTACTTCAGGTATCCCGAAGAACAGAAGCAAGCAGTAATGATTCCTTTCTCTCTCGATTCCAATACTTGTAGGTAGTGCGCTTGAGAAAGACTTTGGAGGCTTTCCTCAGCCTCTTGCTTTCCTCATACCTTTACAAAAGCGGACTGCCAGAAAACAAGAAGACTTCACACGTGCGTTTTGAGTTTGGTTATTTTATGGTGTTTTTTAATTTTTTTTAGATTTTTTTCAGTCCAAATGTAGTAAATTCCCAGTCATACAAGTGATAAATTTTCAAGGTCTTTGTGCCGATGGACCATGCTTCAGTTGAACATCAAGTGGAGCAGGAGGTATTCTTCATCTATGTGGATGAAAATATGGAATCTTGATGGGATGCTGCCGTATTATGGAGAGGAATCTCCGCATCCCCCAGGCTCAGCCAATACACGGACACAGATTTCTGGATGGTGACCATCACTTTCTGCCACCGCTCCTGCTGCCTAGTTGCTCGTCATCGTCGGTATCCAGCAGGAGATCACGAAGCTGTGGAGGCACAGTCGTATCCAGGTCATCATCTGAAACTTCTTCCACCAGATTGGAAGGGACCAGTCCTCTTGTGCCATCCGTCAGCTCTCCCAGAAACCAGCCATCTTCATCTACGTCTCCGAAGATGTAAAGGTATTGTCCAGCAGTCAGTGGAAGCTCGTTTTCTGGGTCCTCATTAGGGCCCTCAAAAGGATTGTAGCTGTGACGAGCTATGAATCTTCGAATTAGTGCTGGTGATCGTCTGCGAGAATGCAGGCTGCAGCTTGCCATCAGCCACCCTCCCGACTTCTCCAGCCATTCCTGTTCTGGATTTCCGTGCGGCTCCAGCTTTTTCCCACTCTCCTTTTCCAAATGCTGCCCCTGCAGCTGGTTGGCTTCCTCTGCCTTTTCTGGGGCCCCTCTGGATGTGGAAGAGGCCTCCTTGAGCTGCCGGACTGTTTCCCGCAGCTGCTTGGTAAGGAGGCTGAGCGTATGCGTCTTGTCCTTGAGCCGCTCCACCTCCTCCCTCATCTGCTGAGAGCTTCTGCTCCTCAGCAGGCAGTTCTCCTCTCCAAGGAGGCTGCATTGTCTCTGCAAGTCCTTCAGTGCCCTCAGCAGATGGGCACTCTGCTCCCGCAGCTCCCTGTGCTCAGGTGGGCAGGCCTGTTGTTGCTCTGCAGCCTGAACACCCGCTTCTGCTACAGCCCGACGGCAGGCTGGCCTTTGCCGTGTGCGTGGCCCAGCGGCTGCAGCCCTGGCCCCGTTGCAGGAGGCGGGCGGCTGCCCCTGTCCGTGCTCCAGGATGTAATGCAGGAAGCGTCTCCTCTGCTCCTGCAGTTCGCGCTGGAGGCGCAGGACGTGGGCGGCCTGCTCTGCACAGGGCTTCCTGCAGAGCTGCCGCTGGACTTCCTGCTGCAGTCTGTGGGCCTCTCTGCTGCTCTCGCCACTCAGCAGCTCCTTTGCTAGCTGCCGCAGCAGATCCCGTACCTGGCGGTTGGCGTTGTTGCACCGCTGCTGCAGCCGCTCCTGCGTCTGGCGGAGCTGGGCCTCCTTCATCTGCAGCAGTTGGCGGATGTCCGCCTCCCGCTGCCTCTGGCTCTGCTCCCGCAGGCGCTGCAGCTTTGACGCCCGCTGTCGCTCCCAGTTGGAGCGCAGTCGGTCGGCCAGGAGCTGCCGCTCCCGCTCTGCCGCCTCCTGCAGCTCACGTCTCTCGACGGCCCGGCGGCGCTGCATCTCCTGGGAGCGGAGCCGCTCGCCCTCCAGCTGGGCCCGCAGCGCCTCCAGCTCCCGCCTGTGCTCCTCCCGCTGTGCGGGGCAGGCAGGGGGCTGGGCCGGGCCCCGGCGCAGAGAGGGCTGGCAGCACTTTGCCTGTCTCTGCGGCATGGTCGCAGGGACCTGAAGAGACCCTCAGCCTCCAAAAGCTGTGGCCGAAGGCCGCTGAAAGCTACTCTCCTTCCTGGGGCCTGCAAGGACAGCTGCCCCTGGCCCCGTAGCGCCCACTGCCTCTCGTCCCTGTCGCAAGGGTGTGCAGACAGTGAATGCCGTGGGGGGGTGCGCCCACAGTCTTCTATGCTGTGTGCCTGCCTGGCACGTAATGGAGGGTGGGGCAGCGGCCTGCAGTGCTATTGGGCAGTGCAGCCTTCCGGCCTAACTCACAATGAAGGGAGGGTGGGGCTATAGGGCGGGGCGGCCTTCTGGCCCCAGCTCAAAATGGAGGCTGAGGCACGGTGGCTTCAAGCTGCGTTGGGTGGCAGAGACGTCGCGGTGTTGGACAGAACTGCCTTCCGCAGCACTGGGCTGTGTGCATGACCTTTTGTGGTGCTGGAATATGTGGACTTCTCTGGCACTGGAGAAGAAAAGCAGGATGCCATCCAACTCATTGTGATTTCCATTTCGATTCCCGTAAAGGAACTATCTCACCATACCTACCAGCCAGTTAAAGGAAGCTAGTTGCAGGCGTACTCTGCTTAAGGAGCTGCTGGGGCAGATGGCCAGGCTGTCACGAGAAAGCAGCAGCCTGAGGTGCTCCTGGGAATCTCTGAGGGAGACGGATAGGAGGTGGTGTTGTGGGAATCAAATGTTGTTTCTGCATTAGAATTGGATAATATTTATATTTCGTGAACTCCGTTGTCATAGTTCTTTTGGGGAGTCCTTCTACTTAACTTGGGGAAGATCTCAGATAGTTTGCATCACTTATCGTCTAGCCAAATCTTCCCAGGAATGCCCGCTCTGTATATAGGTGTATATATGTATATTTTGTCACACACATTGCAAGAATATCCTGCACGAGATCAAACCGGAGAAGGCTGGACCCTGTGTGGGGCTGGTGCTGCAGTTCAAAAACTGGGGTGGAAAGACACTGCTTTGAAGGGGTTGGGTATGCTCAGCCCTTTCATCCCCCAACATGTATTGCCCCAGCCCCAGCTCTCTCAGCCTGTCCTCACAGGTGAGGTGTTTGATCCGGAAGTGGTGCGCGCACGGTCCTGCTCCTCTGCGCAGGCACCCCGCCGATCTGCGTTATGCTCGGTCCTCCGGGAAGTAGTGCGCATGCGCCGTCCAGCTTTCCAATAGCATCCATTTCTTCGAAGCCCTGAGATGCAGGTGAGCAGGCAATACTTGGACCGCCGGCTCCGCGACACTATTCTCTCTTTTCCAATCCAGAATGCTCCTTGTCTATTTCCTCGGGCGGTTTTATGCCCCGGTCTGCTTCCAGAACGTACTGTCTAGGCGGACCGTGCACCCGCCGCTTGCGCAATGAGGCGACGAAAAAAGCGAACGCGTAGGTGCGTGCCCGAAAACGAGCGTACGCCGTAATCCGCGCGCGAGAAGCGCATGCGCAGTGCCGTGCCAAGGCGGCCGCACGCGCAGTTCGGTGACATGCTTGCCGCATGCGCACTGCAAACGATGGCGCATGCGTTTTGCGGCCGTGAGGAGAGCATGCGCATCGCGGTGCCGAGACTCGCGCATGCGCAGAGCGGTGCGAACGGTCGCGCATGCCCAATGCGCTCTTGCAGCTGGCGCGTGCGCAGAGCACTTGGCACATGCGCATTGCGGGGCACAGACAGGCGCATGCGCCGTGGCGGGCAGAATCCGGCGCATGCCCCGTTCGGAGCAGAATCCAGTGCGCGCGTAGTGGTGTGTGGTTTTTTTTTTTTTTTTTTTTTAAACCACTGGCGCATGCGTTGTGCTTTCTCATGAACCGCGCGTCCGTACTCCGTGCTGTTGTCTCGAGAACCGCGCCTGCGTAGTGCGGTGCCTAGAGAGACTGCCGCGTGCGCAGTGCCTAGATTCGCACGTGCGCGTTGCTCTCGCGAGACTTGCTTTTCCAGGAACGCTGCGGTGCAGAGCTGGGGCTGGAACGGGACGTCTGCTCCTCCACCGCGGCGGCAAGCACGTTGGGTGCCACGAGGCGCTGAGAGGCAGCCCTGAGCCGACCCGGTCCGTTCCCGGGTGGGCTCGGGCATAAAAGGGCGGAAATAGACGAGGGGCATCCTGGATTAGAAGGGGAGAATATCGCTGAGCCGGCGGTCCGAGAATCGGCTGCTTGCCCGTCCCCGTAGTGGTTTGTCGAAACAATTGCTATCTTTCAGTTGACGGGCGCGTGTTCGCTATTACCTGGAGGACTGATCACCACAGAGAGTGGCGGATTAGCTGCGCAGAGCGGTTAAAACGCCACTTCCGCGTTTCTACGCGCATGCGTTATACCGCTTGCCGGCCTAAGCAGCGGGCAGCGGCAGTTCCGCGCATTGGCCACGAGGTGGCAGCAGAGACCGCGGAAAGAACTTTTCTGACGGATTGCCGGGGACCCGCGGCGCAGTCCCTGGCGATTCGTTCTCTCTGTGTCTCGTAATGACGGGGGCAGAACACGAAGTTAGAAGTGGAGGGTGTGTGGGGGGAAAGACGAAGAAAAAAGAGGGAAACTTCTCCAAACCCAGGAGAGCTGTGCTAAGTGCTTATAAATAGCTGTAAAAAAAGAGGTTTTTTTTTTTCCTTTTGCCAGCATCCGTTGCATCTTTTCTAAATGTTCGCATTACCAAAGTGTAACTGCCCAGCAAATTTAATGATAACGAAATTAAAGCCCGTTGGCAGAAAGCACAGGGCCGTATTAATGTTCACGCAGCTTCTGTCTTCTTTATACTTTAATGTATTTTTTTCCAAGGGCCTTTCTTCAACTCCAAGTTTCATTTTTGGCTTTTTATGACCCCACACATCAACCCCGTGTCCCCACATGTCCCCTCATGTCTCCTCACCTCCCCCCACACTACCTGTCCCCCTTCGCTCCGTGCCCATGTCACCGTGGGGTTGAGGGCAGGGTCAGGGATGCCTGTGGGGTGCGTGGAGTCCTGGGAGAAGTTGATGGCTGTGCGCAGTGGGGTGATGGTGTCCTCCGCACACGGCTGTGACAGTGGGGTGGGGGTAGCGCCCCACAGGTGGGGGTCATTGCCCCCAGAATGGGGCTTGTGCCCCACACACGTGGGCCGCTTGTATGGGGAGTGCATTCTGGAGATGATCTGTCTTTTCTCCAAATCTGCAGTGACTTCAGCAATCCCCTGTCGTGCCGCAACAGAAATGGGGTCCTGCAGTACGTCAGTGATCTCTGACTCGAGGAGTGCAGGGGCTGCACGAAGTACGCACTCTACAGCCTCCCGACTTCTTTGGGGTTTGGGATCGATGTTTGAGCCAAAGGGCTTCACGCTGCCATGCGGGCAGGTGCCAGGTTCACCCACTGAGGAACCAAATCCTAAAATAATTTCACAATGGTCTTTAATTGCTGTGCAAGTAGATGACACAGATTTCTCACTGGGGAGCCAAAGCTGACCCTGGCAGTTTGGCAGACAGCACTCGCTCCATTCACACCGGTAGTCTCAGCCCTTTTGTTGCACATGCAGCTTCTCAGCATCTTGCTGTATCAGTATAGAAATCTGTGCTCCCCTATTTATTAGAAATGCCACCAATTGCCATTGAGGACAGACTGGAATCAAAACATGTGGACCATCCTAGCTTGTCCATCGATAACCCCCTCCCTCCCCCCTTGCCCAATTGGCTGCCAGTCATTACTTCATTACTTTTTTTTTTTTTTTTTCATGCTTTTATGGGAACTTTGAGATCACAGCCTGAAGCAGTGACGGAGCACCTGGTGAGGGGTGTAGCCCTGCAAGCACAGGTGGAAGCAATGCACCTAGAGAACCAGATGAGGCTGAGCCTGGCTCCAGCCCCTCCCTCTCCTCATTTAAGGGCTGGCAGCCCCAAAGGCAGGGTTTCTTCCTGGAGACTGCCTCCTGTGGATTGTTGGGTGAGCTCTGGTTCTTGGAAAGAGGTAAGTGATCCTTTCTTTTTTGCAGGGTTTTGGCTTCTGCCTTTCTGTGGGGATCCTAAGTTGGTTTAGAGTAGCTATGTCCGCTATGCCTCTCCTTATGATGCCTTCCAATTGTTCTCTGAGGGGAGTGAAGGGGTTATCTGCTTTTCTCTGAATTGGTAATGAAGAGACTGACGTTCATTCCTCTCTTTTACTCTTATCTCATGTCTGGAATGCTTCAATCAGCCCCAAGGTAATGCTGGTTGGCTGACTGAGCATTGCAACTCTGGAAACGCCTGGAGCTAATGTGCTTTTCTGTAAAGAGATTCTGCATTCTCCAGGTTTCCTTTGCAACTCTTTTCAAGCCCAGTACCTTCTTGTGAAGTCTCCGTTCCTCTTTCATGACTCTCATTGCACAATCATCGACCTGGGACTCCAAACTACCACACTGTCCCAACCTATTTTATGACACGTTCCCTCTGTGTCCTACTTGTGTCTTTGTGTTCTCCCTGTGTCCTCTGCCCCTGTCCCCTCTGTGTCTCCTCTGCCACGGATTAATTCCGCCCATGCTGAGTATTGTTTAAGGGCGCGTATTTAAATTATGCTCCGTGTCTCTTTGGATCCCGTTCTGTTTTGCAGCTCGATGGGGTTTAAGGGTTTCTGGGGCTCCTCTAGTTAGTGGTTTAAGCACTGTGAAATCTGTGGAGCAGATAATGGAACGCCATGAATCCCTTGTTCATGCATCGCTTGTATGCAGGTGGGTTTGGTGATGGCTGTGGGACGCTCACTTAGAGATGGAATGGGGGTCACAAGGGGCTCGCCTTGCTCCCTGGGGTTTATTCTTCCAGCCCAATAAGCTACGTGGCTGGTGATAGAGTGAGGTGCGTGTATCAGGCTGGGACCTGAGCTTAAGAAAAGCCCCAGCCCCAGTGGCCGTTTTCTTCATCCTCGCTTAGTGTAATGCAGTCTCCACTACTTGAGCATACTGAACACGAGTATTCTGTTCCTGTTTTGTCTGGTTCTCTCCTAGACCTCCCTTACAGATTTGTCAGTAGTAACAGATGTCAGGGCACAGTTCTCAGAGCACGTTGTGGCCGACCACCCCAGGGTCCTAGGGTTCTTTCTGTTTTTATGGCAGATCCGGCTTCGTCTTTCTAGGAAACAAAGGATTGTCTTCTACTGGACCACTTTGTCTGGATCACCCCAGATATCTCCATCCCAATTGTCAGGGGATGCTGTTAGTTTCCTAGTCTGTATGATACCCAACCTCCCCACCCCTCTTCCTTCCATCCCCTAGCCCCCATTCAATAGCTAGCTCTGCCGCTGTGGGACCCACCAGTGTGATGAAGCAGTACCTCTGGTGTGCTGAATACTGGGACTGGCACAGAGAGGCTCTATGGCTGATGTGAATCTTCCCGACTGGACTACTTGGTGAGTTTCCCCGGAGCTGTTGAGCACACAGGCTTCCCCACCTACCCTGGTTGCTCACCATGCCATCGATGTCCTTTGTGGACATGGCTTCAGGTATCATACCAGAGACTCCTTAGAGTCGGAAGCGACCATTTATGATGATCTAGTCCGACTCACCCACAATGAACAGGGACATTCACAGCTAGATCAGGTTGCCCTGCGTGTCACCTTGGAAGGGACAGGGCATCCACCGCATCTCTGGGCAACCTGGTCCACTGCGCAGAGTCACAGAATGTCCCGGGTTGGAAGGGACCTCGAGGATCGTGGATCTCCAACCCCCCCCCCCTGCCACATGCAGGACCACCAACCTCCCCATTTCATACTAGACCGGGCTGCCCAGGGCCCCATCCAACCTGGCCTTGAACACCTCCAGGGATGGACGGGGCATCCACAGCCTCTCTGGGCAGCTGTTCCAGCACCTCACCGCTCTCTCTGTGGAGAACTTCCCCCTGCCATCCAACCTAAATCTTCCCTTCCCCAGCTTAAAACGTTTCCCCTTGTCCCTTGCTATGAAGGATATTTTCCTTATATCTAACCTAAATTTTCCCTCCTTCTTTCCTTTAGCTCCCCTTTGGGTATCGAAAGGCTGTTACCAGGTCACCTCGGAGCCTTCACTTCTCCGGGCTGAACAGCCCCAGCTCTCTCAGCCTGTCCTCACAGGTGAGGTGTTTGATCCTTTGGTTCTTTTTTTTTTTTTTTTTTTTTCCTTGTGGCCGTCCTCTGTATGTGCTCCAACGGGTCCATGTCCCTTCTGCACTGAGGGCTCTTCATATGGACGCAGTACTCCAGGTGAGGCCTCTTCAGCACAGAGCAGAGGGGCAGGATCACCTCTTTTCACCTGCTGACCGCACGTCTTTTGGTGCAGCCCAGGATGTGGCTGGTTTTCCGGGCTGGGAGGGCACTTTGCTGGCTCGTGTACAGCTTGCCATCCACCAGCTCTTTTGGGACGGGCCTAGGCTCAGCCCTTTCATCCCCCAGCATGTATTGGTAGTGGGGGGTTCTCTTGTCCCAGGTGCAAGACACTGCGCCTGGATTTGTTGAAGCTGATGAGGTTTGTCTGTGCCCGCTGCTCAAGCCTCTCTGGGTCCCTCTGGTTGGCGTCCCATGTCACTGCTGGCGTGTCGCTGCTCCCCACAGCTTGGTGTTGTCAGCAAGGTTTCTGAGTTGTGGCTGATAAGACGACTGCCTGGAGTGAGTCAAGCATCCTTCAGCTTGAACCAGGTCCAAGTGTGCACAGCAAGAAAGACATGGCCTTCATCAAAAGACCACCAGATGACCCTGAGAGATACCTCGCATGTGTAAAAGAACTGAGACCTGAGGCTAGAAAAAATGTCAATCCTACTGGGGACTCGCTGTAATAACCCAGCCTTTTCTTGGACTTCCCCCAGACGGCGAGCTCGGGCTTTACAGGCTAGAGGTGGAGCTAACACAGAGACCTCTGGATTTTCAAAAAGGAACAAGAAGGCTGAGAATCGGGTGCTTTGTTTGACGTTTTCACTGGCTGTCCTACTTAAGGATTCTGCCTGTCCATAGGCACGTTTGGTTGGTTTGGCTGGAACTTAGGAGCCTGGTGCTTATGCCTTCGGTTCTTTGTGATACAGAGCTGCGCCCTTTGCTGCCCAGACCAAATGCACGTGTTGTTGGAAGAGATTACTCTATGCATTTTACTTTTTTTTCTTTAATGCTTTTAAAGAGTGAGAGTGGTATACGCCTTCAAGCAGGTAACATATGAAACTTGTTTGTTTGTTTGTTTTCCTTTTTTCCTTCGAGCACTGGTTCGGGGAAATATGGATGCTTTCTTCTCTGCCGCTATGTTTCCCGCAGTAGAATTTGGGGAATGGCTTCTGTTGTTGGTTTTTCAATACTGAAGAAACATAGCATTCTTTTTATTCTGCCTATGTAGAACTCCCTTTGTTTCCTCTGTAGTTTTGAGTTGTGCTCTGGAACAGAATGTTCAGCTGAATCTAGAACAGCTGCCAAAGAGGAGTCTGTGGGCAAGTGGCTCTGGATTTCCCAGGCAGAGGTCGTAAAGCTCCTTGCCTGCTCACAAAGCGTTCTCATTGTTTTTATACAGTGTTCTATTTTACTGCTGTATTGAGACTTTTATGAAAAATCCTTTGTTTCCCAAAGGTGATGCTGAGAAACACGCCTCATGATGACTTATGCATACCTCGCATTTCATATCAATTCTCCCTTTGGGTCAAAAGTAGACCAAATCCTTGAAACCGTGCCTGGGAATCCCACTGATATTGAAACAGTTCAGCAGTGGTGCCCATGGTCAGAACGCCCTGCGGCGGCAGATCCTGGCATTGACTGTGAATGGAAGAACTGACAACAAATCGCTCGATATCAAAATTGACCCGGTGGATATTTACAAGCGCCGGGAGACCCAGACGGGATCTCAGAGTTGCATGGCCAGGTACAGAAGTTGTTTTACTGGTGGTTTTTTTGTTTGTTTTCTTTTGCAACGTTAAGGATTGTTAATCATTCCTCGCCATCCTTGGCTTCACTGCGCCCTCCTGTCCAATTGACACCAGCTTTTTCATCACCTCAGTTGCCTTCAAAAAAAAAAAAAAAAGCATGACAAAATCAATTTGATGATGACGTTATTTATTTATTTACCGATATTCTTAAGCACTTAGCAGAGTTTTGCTGGGCATAGAGAAGTTTTCCTTGTTTTTCTTCGTCTTGTTCCAACTGACGTAATTCTCTCCTCCCTCAACCCCGACCTAACTGCGTTTTTCCTCTGCCCTCACGAGAGAGAAGGAGCGGAGCGCCAGAAGCTGCGGCGCGGCTCCGCGTCAGTCCAGTCGGAGCTGTTGTTTCCGCGGTCTCTGGTGCCCCCTCGTGGCCAATCGGTGGAATTGCGGCCGCGTATGTTCGGTGCCGCAGGCAGCAGTACGCATGCGCGCAGGCACGCGGAAGTGGCGTACGTACGTTCTCATCGCTCTGCGCAGCGAATCTGCCGAGCTTTGTTAGGGTTAGTCCTCCAGGCAACAGCACGCATGCGCCAGAGAACTCATAAATAGCTTTCAAATCTACCAAGCCCTGAGATGCAGTCGAGCAGTCAATTCCTGCTGGCTCAGCAACGGTTTTCTCTCTTGCTGTCGGAAGTGCTCCTTGTCTATTTCCTCCGACGGTCTGACGCTCGAGCCTGCCTCGGGAACAGGCACATGCGTAGTGCGGTGCGGAGGGTGGCGCTTGCGCAGTGCAGCGTCTAGGCTTGGGCACGCGTAGTGCTCTGCCGAGAGGGGCGCATGCGTAGCGCCGAGCCGCTACCGGCACATGCGCACTGCAGTGCCCGGGCTCGCGCGTGCGCGTTGCTCTCCCGAGGCTCGCTGCTCGCGGGTTGCTGCCGCGTCGGTGCTGCTGCACGCCAGTACCGCGACCGCGACTCTCCGAGCTGCTCGCGTTCCACTGCCGCTGGGAGGGCTTTTAAACGGCTGGGGGACGGTGCAGGGCTGGGGGTGGAAAGGGACTTTGCTGGTTCACCGGGGCGGAGAGGAAGTTGGATGCCACGAGGCGCTGAGGGGCAGCTGTGAGCCCAACCGGTCCGCTTCCGCGTGGGCTTGGGCATAAAAGGGCGGAAATAGACGAGGGGCATCCTGGATTAGAAGGGGGAGAATATCGCTGGGCCGGCGGCCCGGGAATCGACTGCTTGCCCGTCCCCGTCGTGGTCTGTCGAAACAATTGCTGTCTTTAAGTGGACGGGCGCACGGTCGCTATTAGCTGGAGGACTGATCACCATAGAGAGCGGCGCATTAGCTGCGCAGAGCGGTTAAAACGCCACTTCCGCATTTGTACGCGCATGCGTTGTGCTGCTTGCGGGACGCGGCGACAGACAGCGGCAGTTCCGCGCATGGGCCACGAGGTGGCAGCAAAGACCGCGGAAAGAACTTTTCTGACGGGATCGGCCCGCGTTTTTCTCCCCTGGCGACCCGTTCTCTCTGTCTTGTGATGGCGGGAGAAGAGCGCGAAGTTGGAAGCGGGGGCGTTGTGGGGGGAAAGACGAAGAAAAAAAGAGAGAGACTACCCCAAACCCAGGCAAGCTCTGCTAAGTGCTTATAAGTAGCTGTGAAAAAATAAGTTCTTTTTTTTTTTTTTTTTTTCTTTTTGCCAGCATCTGTTGCATTGTTTCTAAATGTTCACAGACCAAAATGCAACTGCCCGGCAAATTTAATGATAACGAAATTAAAGCCCATTGGCAGAAAGCGCGGGGCCATATTAATGTTCACTCAGCCTCTGTCTTGTTCCTACTTTTAATGTATTTTTCCCTTTCTTCAACTCCAGGTTTCATTTTTGGCTTTTTATTCTTTTTTATGCCCTAAAATTTAGGCCCCAGCAGGTCTACGCAGGCAGTCACAGCACAGAGTTGCTGTTTTGAGATTAGTGTGGACCATTACAGCGTTTCCACAAAGACTAACGAAAACTGCAGTTCTCCACCTAAGTTTGCAGATGGAAAAAATTAATTCACCTGCATAGAACGAATCGATGCGTCACAGCTGCCATCGGCAAGATGGCCCGAGAGCTGTGCGGGTCTATCAGGCTCAGCTGCAGCTTTTCATCTTTTCAGCTGCCCTTCTCTGGTCCTCCTGCAGCTGGACAGATAGCCCACAAGGGCACGGGGTATACGCAGGCCCTCCCCAGCCAGCTGCGGCAGGCGCTCCTTTTTTGAGGATTACTTGTTCACATACCCAGTTTCCAGCTCATTCCCTTTGGAAAGCTTTTCTTGCGCTCCATGTTACTAGCGCACAATAGAAGTTAAGCCAGTTAAGCCTCTCTCAAGCCCAAGGAGTCCAATGTGTAGTAGGCGTGGCGAGGAAACGGTATGTGACGGGGTCAGGTTTCCTATGCTCAGGGCTTGCCAAACGCTGCCCCACAATAGGACAGCAGGTAAGCAAGGGGTGTGGACAAAGCGGGACAAGAATATTTAAGTGCCTACCACATTTTAATAAACGCCATTTTGCCTCACGCACTCTGGGGTCTGTGTGAGCATTTGGCCCCGGCCCGGTTGGGGTCGGTTTCGCTGGCAAGTGGCGCCCTCGGTCGGCAGAGGACGAGCAATGAGAGACTACTACTACACCAATGTGCAAGTGTTTTTTGTTTGGGTCTGTCTGTTTTTTTTCCGGGTGTAGGGGGCAGGGGGTGGGCATTTGAGATAGCTGAGCTGTGTGAAAAAAGTCAGTGTCAGAAAGGCCTCTCTCTGATGCCAATGAATATGTCGTTTCCTAAAGCCTGGTCAGTCTTCTCTGCTGGTTGCAGAGAGTTGAGCTATTACGTATGGCCAAGACGAAAGTGTAATCAGTGAAATAGGTGGAGTTGCTCCTTCTGGTAATTTAATGCCTCACCGTGGTATAGGGCGGATGAATGCTGGCTTTGTACCAAAGCACTTGGTAACCCTGAGATTCAAACCTTAATGCTTTCCAGCAAATTTATATTTTCAGGTAGTGCCGCAGAGATGCGGTGACTATTGTTCACGTATTTTCACGTGTCACTGATTACATGGGTTTTCAAAACAGGCACAGCAGAAAACTATTCTCATTGACCGGAATGATTTCTAGTAGGATTCTGTTGTTTTTGCCTCTGGGCCTTGTGTTAAAATAGTAATTTCTGGGGGCTGGCAGGTGCTATCAATATCAGAGATGGGCAAATAAGGCATAAATCTGTGTCCTATAGTAAGTTGGATATGAGCGAGCCGGGTACTTTATTATGGGAAATTGTAAAGCTGTTTTTCTAGGAATGGTGCAGCTGTGTCTCAGTTGTGTGCGCAGTTGGTGTCTAGACTAAAGGAGACTTGTTAAGCGCTCTGCTGACACGTAGGGATGGATGGAAAATTACAAGAGGGAGCTTGAGCATGTATGTATAGAATGTAAGGACCTGCAGTTAAGGATTTGGATTGGCACCTGAGTCCGTGCCTTCAGATGATGCAAGCGCTATGCCTTATCACCCAGTGGAAACGGTCAAAGAGCTGCTTTGGGACAGAATGTTTATATTGCTCAGGAAGTGTGGCCTTCCAAGGTACTTCAGGTATCCCGAAGAACAGAAGCAAGCAGTAATGATTCCTTTCTCTCTCGATTCCAATACTTGTAGGTAGTGCGCTTGAGAAAGACTTTGGAGGCTTTCCTCAGCCTCTTGCTTTCCTCATACCTTTACAAAAGCGGACTGCCAGAAAACAAGAAGACTTCACACGTGCGTTTTGAGTTTGGTTATTTTATGGTGTTTTTTAATTTTTTTTAGATTTTTTTCAGTCCAAATGTAGTAAATTCCCAGTCATACAAGTGATAAATTTTCAAGGTCTTTGTGCCGATGGACCATGCTTCAGTTGAACATCAAGTGGAGCAGGAGGTATTCTTCATCTATGTGGATGAAAATATGGAATCTTGATGGGATGCTGCCGTATTATGGAGAGGAATCTCCGCATCCCCCAGGCTCAGCCAATACACGGACACAGATTTCTGGATGGTGACCATCACTTTCTGCCACCGCTCCTGCTGCCTAGTTGCTCGTCATCGTCGGTATCCAGCAGGAGATCACGAAGCTGTGGAGGCACAGTCGTATCCAGGTCATCATCTGAAACTTCTTCCACCAGATTGGAAGGGACCAGTCCTCTTGTGCCATCCGTCAGCTCTCCCAGAAACCAGCCATCTTCATCTACGTCTCCGAAGATGTAAAGGTATTGTCCAGCAGTCAGTGGAAGCTCGTTTTCTGGGTCCTCATTAGGGCCCTCAAAAGGATTGTAGCTGTGACGAGCTATGAATCTTCGAATTAGTGCTGGTGATCGTCTGCGAGAATGCAGGCTGCAGCTTGCCATCAGCCACCCTCCCGACTTCTCCAGCCATTCCTGTTCTGGATTTCCGTGCGGCTCCAGCTTTTTCCCAGTCTCCTTTTCCAAATGCTGCCCCTGCAGCTGGTTGGCTTCCTCTGCCTTTTCTGCGGCCCCTCTGGATGTGGAAGAGGCCTCCTTGAGCTGCCGGACTGTTTCCCGCAGCTGCTTGGTAAGGAGGCTGAGCGTATGCGTCTTGTCCTTGAGCCGCTCCACCTCCTCCCTCATCTGCTGAGAGCTTCTGCTCCTCAGCAGGCAGTTCTCCTCTCCAAGGAGGCTGCATTGTCTCTGCAAGTCCTTCAGTGCCCTCAGCAGATGGGCACTCTGCTCCCGCAGCTCCCTGTGCTCAGGTGGGCAGGCCTGTTGTTGCTCTGCAGCCTGAACACCCGCTTCTGCTACAGCCCGACGGCAGGCTGGCCTTTGCCGTGTGCGCGGCCCAGCGGCTGCAGCCCTGGCCCCGTTGCAGGAGGCGGGCGGCTGCCCCTGTCCGTGCTCCAGGATGTAATGCAGGAAGCGTCTCCTCTGCTCCTGCAGTTCGCGCTGGAGGCGCAGGACGTGGGCGGCCTGCTCTGCACAGGGCTTCCTGCAGAGCTGCCGCTGGACTTCCTGCTGCAGTCTGTGGGCCTCTCTGCTGCTCTCGCCACTCAGCAGCTCCTTTGCTAGCTGCCGCAGCAGATCCCGTACCTGGCGGTTGGCGTTGTTGCACCGCTGCTGCAGCCGCTCCTGCGTCTGGCGGAGCTGGGCCTCCTTCATCTGCAGCAGTTGGCGGATGTCCGCCTCCCGCTGCCTCTGGCTCTGCTCCCGCAGGCGCTGCAGCTTTGACGCCCGCTGTCGCTCCCAGTTGGAGCGCAGTCGGTCGGCCAGGAGCTGCCGCTCCCGCTCTGCCGCCTCCTGCAGCTCACGTCTCTCGACGGCCCGGCGGCGCTGCATCTCCTGGGAGCGGAGCCGCTCGCCCTCCAGCTGGGCCCGCAGCGCCTCCAGCTCCCGCCTGTGCTCCTCCCGCTGTGCGGGGCAGGCAGGGGGCTGGGCCGGGCCCCGGCGCAGAGAGGGCTGGCAGCACTTTGCCTGTCTCTGCGGCATGGTCGCAGGGACCTGAAGAGACCCTCAGCCTCCAAAAGCTGTGGCCGAAGGCCGCTGAAAGCTACTCTCCTTCCTGGGGCCTGCAAGGACAGCTGCCCCTGGCCCCGTAGCGCCCACTGCCTCTCGTCCCTGTCGCAAGGGTGTGCAGACAGTGAATGCCGTGGGGGGGTGCGCCCACAGTCTTCTATGCTGTGTGCCTGCCTGGCACGTAATGGAGGGTGGGGCAGCGGCCTGCAGTGCTATTGGGCAGTGCAGCCTTCCGGCCTAACTCACAATGAAGGGAGGGTGGGGCTATAGGGCGGGGCGGCCTTCTGGCCCCAGCTCAAAATGGAGGCTGAGGCACGGTGGCTTCAAGCTGCGTTGGGTGGCAGAGACGTCGCGGTGTTGGACAGAACTGCCTTCCGCAGCACTGGGCTGTGTGCATGACCTTTTGTGGTGCTGGAATATGTGGACTTCTCTGGCACTGGAGAAGAAAAGCAGGATGCCATCCAACTCATTGTGATTTCCATTTCGATTCCCGTAAAGGAACTATCTCACCATACCTACCAGCCAGTTAAAGGAAGCTAGTTGCAGGCGTACTCTGCTTAAGGAGCTGCTGGGGCAGATGGCCAGGCTGTCACGAGAAAGCAGCAGCCTGAGGTGCTCCTGGGAATCTCTGAGGGAGACGGATAGGAGGTGGTGTTGTGGGAATCAAATGTTGTTTCTGCATTAGAATTGGATAATATTTATATTTCGTGAACTCCGTTGTCATAGTTCTTTTGGGGAGTCCTTCTACTTAACTTGGGGAAGATCTCAGGTAGTTTGCATCACTTATCGTCTAGCCAAATCTTCCCAGGAATGCCCGCTCTGTATATAGGTGTATATATGTATATTTTGTCACACACATTGCAAGAATATCCTGCACGAGATCAAACCGGAGAAGGCTGGACCCTGTGTGGGGCTGGTGCTGCAGTTCAAAAACTGGGGTGGAAAGACACTGCTTTGAAGGGGTTGGGTATGCTCAGCCCTTTCATCCCCCAACATGTATTGCCCCAGCCCCAGCTCTCTCAGCCTGTCCTCACAGGTGAGGTGTTTGATCCGGAAGTGGTGCGCGCACGGTCCTGCTCCTCTGCGCAGGCACCCCGCCGATCTGCGTTATGCTCGGTCCTCCGGGAAGTAGTGCGCATGCGCCGTCCAGCTTTCCAATAGCATCCATTTCTTCGAAGCCCTGAGATGCAGGTGAGCAGGCAATACTTGGACCGCCGGCTCCGCGACACTATTCTCTCTTTTCCAATCCAGAATGCTCCTTGTCTATTTCCTCGGGCGGTTTTATGCCCCGGTCTGCTTCCAGAACGTACTGTCTAGGCGGACCGTGCACCCGCCGCTTGCGCAATG
Source organism: Phasianus colchicus (assembly GCF_987193195.1). Taxonomy (NCBI): domain Eukaryota; kingdom Metazoa; phylum Chordata; class Aves; order Galliformes; family Phasianidae; genus Phasianus; species Phasianus colchicus. The sequence continues at coordinate 339,910 of NW_028325230.1, read as the reverse complement.
AGGCGACGAAAAAAGCGAACGCGTAGGTGCGTGCCCGAAAACGAGCGTACGCCGTAATCCGCGCGCGAGAAGCGCATGCGCAGTGCCGTGCCAAGGCGGCCGCACGCGCAGTTCGGTGACATGCTTGCCGCATGCGCACTGCAAACGATGGCGCATGCGTTTTGCGGCCGTGAGGAGAGCATGCGCATCGCGGTGCCGAGACTCGCGCATGCGCAGAGCGGTGCGAACGGTCGCGCATGCCCAATGCGCTCTTGCAGCTGGCGCGTGCGCAGAGCACTTGGCACATGCGCATTGCGGGGCACAGACAGGCGCATGCGCCGTGGCGGGCAGAATCCGGCGCATGCCCCGTTCGGAGCAGAATCCAGTGCGCGCGTAGTGGTGTGTGGTTTTTTTTTTTTTTTTTTTTTAAACCACTGGCGCATGCGTTGTGCTTTCTCATGAACCGCGCGTCCGTACTCCGTGCTGTTGTCTCGAGAACCGCGCCTGCGTAGTGCGGTGCCTAGAGAGACTGCCGCGTGCGCAGTGCCTAGATTCGCACGTGCGCGTTGCTCTCGCGAGACTTGCTTTTCCAGGAACGCTGCGGTGCAGAGCTGGGGCTGGAACGGGACGTCTGCTCCTCCACCGCGGCGGCAAGCACGTTGGGTGCCACGAGGCGCTGAGAGGCAGCCCTGAGCCGACCCGGTCCGTTCCCGGGTGGGCTCGGGCATAAAAGGGCGGAAATAGACGAGGGGCATCCTGGATTAGAAGGGGAGAATATCGCTGAGCCGGCGGTCCGAGAATCGGCTGCTTGCCCGTCCCCGTAGTGGTTTGTCGAAACAATTGCTATCTTTCAGTTGACGGGCGCGTGTTCGCTATTACCTGGAGGACTGATCACCACAGAGAGTGGCGGATTAGCTGCGCAGAGCGGTTAAAACGCCACTTCCGCGTTTCTACGCGCATGCGTTATACCGCTTGCCGGCCTAAGCAGCGGGCAGCGGCAGTTCCGCGCATTGGCCACGAGGTGGCAGCAGAGACCGCGGAAAGAACTTTTCTGACGGATTGCCGGGGACCCGCGGCGCAGTCCCTGGCGATTCGTTCTCTCTGTGTCTCGTAATGACGGGGGCAGAACACGAAGTTAGAAGTGGAGGGTGTGTGGGGGGAAAGACGAAGAAAAAAGAGGGAAACTTCTCCAAACCCAGGAGAGCTGTGCTAAGTGCTTATAAATAGCTGTAAAAAAAGAGGTTTTTTTTTTTCCTTTTGCCAGCATCCGTTGCATCTTTTCTAAATGTTCGCATTACCAAAGTGTAACTGCCCAGCAAATTTAATGATAACGAAATTAAAGCCCGTTGGCAGAAAGCACAGGGCCGTATTAATGTTCACGCAGCTTCTGTCTTCTTTATACTTTAATGTATTTTTTTCCAAGGGCCTTTCTTCAACTCCAAGTTTCATTTTTGGCTTTTTATGACCCCACACATCAACCCCGTGTCCCCACATGTCCCCTCATGTCTCCTCACCTCCCCCCACACTACCTGTCCCCCTTCGCTCCGTGCCCATGTCACCGTGGGGTTGAGGGCAGGGTCAGGGATGCCTGTGGGGTGCGTGGAGTCCTGGGAGAAGTTGATGGCTGTGCGCAGTGGGGTGATGGTGTCCTCCGCACACGGCTGTGACAGTGGGGTGGGGGTAGCGCCCCACAGGTGGGGGTCATTGCCCCCAGAATGGGGCTTGTGCCCCACACACGTGGGCCGCTTGTATGGGGAGTGCATTCTGGAGATGATCTGTCTTTTCTCCAAATCTGCAGTGACTTCAGCAATCCCCTGTCGTGCCGCAACAGAAATGGGGTCCTGCAGTACGTCAGTGATCTCTGACTCGAGGAGTGCAGGGGCTGCACGAAGTACGCACTCTACAGCCTCCCGACTTCTTTGGGGTTTGGGATCGATGTTTGAGCCAAAGGGCTTCACGCTGCCATGCGGGCAGGTGCCAGGTTCACCCACTGAGGAACCAAATCCTAAAATAATTTCACAATGGTCTTTAATTGCTGTGCAAGTAGATGACACAGATTTCTCACTGGGGAGCCAAAGCTGACCCTGGCAGTTTGGCAGACAGCACTCGCTCCATTCACACCGGTAGTCTCAGCCCTTTTGTTGCACATGCAGCTTCTCAGCATCTTGCTGTATCAGTATAGAAATCTGTGCTCCCCTATTTATTAGAAATGCCACCAATTGCCATTGAGGACAGACTGGAATCAAAACATGTGGACCATCCTAGCTTGTCCATCGATAACCCCCTCCCTCCCCCCTTGCCCAATTGGCTGCCAGTCATTACTTCATCACTTTTTTTTTTTTTTTTTTCATGCTTTTATGGGAACTTTGAGATCACAGCCTGAAGCAGTGACGGAGCACCTGGTGAGGGGTGTAGCCCTGCAAGCACAGGTGGAAGCAATGCACCTAGAGAACCAGATGAGGCTGAGCCTGGCTCCAGCCCCTCCCTCTCCTCATTTAAGGGCTGGCAGCCCCAAAGGCAGGGTTTCTTCCTGGAGACTGCCTCCTGTGGATTGTTGGGTGAGCTCTGGTTCTTGGAAAGAGGTAAGTGATCCTTTCTTTTTTGCAGGGTTTTGGCTTCTGCCTTTCTGTGGGGATCCTAAGTTGGTTTAGAGTAGCTATGTCCGCTATGCCTCTCCTTATGATGCCTTCCAATTGTTCTCTGAGGGGAGTGAAGGGGTTATCTGCTTTTCTCTGAATTGGTAATGAAGAGACTGACGTTCATTCCTCTCTTTTACTCTTATCTCATGCCTGGAATGCTTCAATCAGCCCCAAGGTAATGCTGGTTGGCTGACTGAGCATTGCAACTCTGGAAACGCCTGGAGCTAATGTGCTTTTCTGTAAAGAGATTCTGCATTCTCCAGGTTTCCTTTGCAACTCTTTTCAAGCCCAGTACCTTCTTGTGAAGTCTCCGTTCCTCTTTCATGACTCTCATTGCACAATCATCGACCTGGGACTCCAAACTACCACACTGTCCCAACCTATTTTATGACACGTTCCCTCTGTGTCCTACTTGTGTCTTTGTGTTCTCCCTGTGTCCTCTGCCCCTGTCCCCTCTGTGTCTCCTCTGCCACGGATTAATTCCGCCCATGCTGAGTATTGTTTAAGGGCGCGTATTTAAATTATGCTCCGTGTCTCTTTGGATCCCGTTCTGTTTTGCAGCTCGATGGGGTTTAAGGGTTTCTGGGGCTCCTCTAGTTAGTGGTTTAAGCACTGTGAAATCTGTGGAGCAGATAATGGAACGCCATGAATCCCTTGTTCATGCATCGCTTGTATGCAGGTGGGTTTGGTGATGGCTGTGGGACGCTCACTTAGAGATGGAATGGGGGTCACAAGGGGCTCGCCTTGCTCCCTGGGGTTTATTCTTCCAGCCCAATAAGCTACGTGGCTGGTGATAGAGTGAGGTGCGTGTATCAGGCTGGGACCTGAGCTTAAGAAAAGCCCCAGCCCCAGTGGCCGTTTTCTTCATCCTCGCTTAGTGTAATGCAGTCTCCACTACTTGAGCATACTGAACACGAGTATTCTGTTCCTGTTTTGTCTGGTTCTCTCCTAGACCTCCCTTACAGATTTGTCAGTAGTAACAGATGTCAGGGCACAGTTCTCAGAGCACGTTGTGGCCGACCACCCCAGGGTCCTAGGGTTCTTTCTGTTTTTATGGCAGATCCGGCTTCGTCTTTCTAGGAAACAAAGGATTGTCTTCTACTGGACCACTTTGTCTGGATCACCCCAGATATCTCCATCCCAATTGTCAGGGGATGCTGTTAGTTTCCTAGTCTGTATGATACCCAACCTCCCCACCCCTCTTCCTTCCATCCCCTGGCCCCCATTCAATAGCTAGCTCTGCCGCTGTGGGACCCACCAGTGTGATGAAGCAGTACCTCTGGTGTGCTGAATACTGGGACTGGCACAGAGAGGCTCTATGGCTGATGTGAATCTTCCCGACTGGACTACTTGGTGAGTTTCCCCGGAGCTGTTGAGCACACAGGCTTCCCCACCTACCCTGGTTGCTCACCATGCCATCGATGTCCTTTGTGGACATGGCTTCAGGTATCATACCAGAGACTCCTTAGAGTCGGAAGCGACCATTTATGATGATCTAGTCCGACTCACCCACAATGAACAGGGACATTCACAGCTAGATCAGGTTGCCCTGCGTGTCACCTTGGAAGGGACAGGGCATCCACCGCATCTCTGGGCAACCTGGTCCACTGCGCAGAGTCACAGAAGGTCCCGGGTTGGAAGGGACCTCGAGGATCGTGGATCTCCAACCCCCCCCCCCCCCGCCACATGCAGGACCACCAACCTCCCCATTTCATACTAGACCAGGCTGCCCAGGGCCCCATCCAACCTGGCCTTGAACACCTCCAGGGATGGACGGGGCATCCACAGCCTCTCTGGGCAGCTGTTCCAGCACCTCACCGCTCTCTCTGTGGAGAACTTCCCCCTGCCATCCAACCTAAATCTTCCCTTCCCCAGCTTAAAACGTTTCCCCTTGTCCCTTGCTATGAAGGATGTTTTCCTTATATCTAACCTAAATTTTCCCTCCTTCTTTCCTTTAGCTCCCCTTTGGGTATCGAAAGGCTGTTACCAGGTCACCTCGGAGCCTTCACTTCTCCGGGCTGAACAGCCCCAGCTCTCTCAGCCTGTCCTCACAGGTGAGGTGTTTGATCCTTTGGTTTTTTTTTTTCTTGTGGCCGTCCTCTGCATGTGCTCCAACGGGTCCATGTCTCTTCTGCACTGAGGGCTCTTCATATGGACGCAGTACTCCAGGTGAGGCCTCTTCAGCACAGAGCAGAGGGGCAGGATCACCTCTTTTCACCTGCTGACCGCACATCTTTTGGTGCAGCCCAGGATGTGGCTGGTTTTCCGGGCTGGGAGGGCACTTTGCTGGCTCGTGTACAGCTTGCCATCCACCAGCTCTTTTGGGACGGGCCTAGGCTCAGCCCTTTCATCCCCCAGCATGTATTGGTAGTGGGGGGTTCTCTTGTCCCAGGTGCAAGACACTGCGCCTGGATTTGTTGAAGCTGAAACCCAGGAGAGCTGTGCTAAGTGCTTATAAATAGCTGTAAAAAAAGAGGTTTTTTTTTTTCCTTTTGCCAGCATCCGTTGCATCTTTTCTAAATGTTCGCATTACCAAAGTGTAACTGCCCAGCAAATTTAATGATAACGAAATTAAAGCCCGTTGGCAGAAAGCACAGGGCCGTATTAAAAAATTAAATAATAAAATTATTTTAATAATTAATAAAATCTGCTGTTATCAGAGATACCGTCCTGACAAAAAGTATTTGGATGTTTCCAACAATTTGGGGCTCGTCTGGGATTATTATCACCTCTTTGGATGTCTCCCTACTGCCCTGGACAGGATAGGTGCACCCTGCTGATTTCAGCGGTCCTGTCCGTGTAGTGAGGTGACTCCTTGGGACGGCCGATAAGAAACCGAGGCTGTTCCATGAAGGTGGGCTCTGTGAAAGCCACGGGGCAGGTAGGCATGGGTATTGATCCCTGGAGACCCGGTAACTTCGTGCGCGGACCAAGGTAAGGGAGTTTGATTCTTACCTTGGGGGTCGGTGGAGACTCGAGTGAGTGTGTATGACTGAGACGCGCTTTCAGTGTGAAGCGAGTGCTGAGTCCCGATTTGCGGTTCTGTTGTCCCGCGAGGGGCACGGCCAGGGACGGACAAAGCTGTGTTGGTAAAAGGAAGAGTCTCGGCAGGGAGCTGTTGGTGTGCGGTACCCTGGACACTTGACGAAGTGCCAGCAGTACACCCCTATTAATCCGAGAATCGGAGCGAGGTGCTCCAGAGGGATTGGCCCTAGATCTGAGAATCGGAGTGTGGTAACCTGTGAGCTGGGGAGTTCACAGCAGCATTCCGGAGGGATGGGGAATAGGAGCTCCGTAGAACAGGGGAGAAGGGTCCCCAAATTCGTGCCTAGAGATAGCCCCTTGGGAAAGAAGCTTCGGAATTGGAAAATAATCCCCAGACCAGGGATAAGAACAGGGAAAAGATGTTTAAATACTGTATACAGACATAGTCTAGAGAGCCACTACGGGGAAAATCATGATTTTGACCAAAATAGGGGTCTGACGGAGATTGGGCCTGTCAGACTTTGTATTTATATGTAATCAGTAAGACTCCTTTTTCTGAAACAGAATTGGCTTATGTTGCTGAATGGGTGTATGAAGTAAAAAAAAATGTTCCTCACAAGAAGGAGTTGAAGTTCAAAAGAAAGAGGAAAGAGAAGCAGAAAAATCATAAATGGGATCCCTTATATAACTCCCCCCCCCCCCTTCAATTTCTAAAGCAGTGGAAGTGGCAGTGACATCTCCAGAGAAGGAGAGTGGCCGTGCAGCTGATCCTGAGCAGGGTTCTGGAGAGAGGATGCACTCTCGATTACTGAGGGAGTTGGAGTAATGTGAATGGGACCTGGAGAGTTTTCCTTTCCCCAGCACTGACCTTACTAATACTTCACTTTATCCTCTTAGGGCAGTCTCCTTAAGTCATGGGAAATAGGGTATGCTAATGCCTGCTGTTTTTACTAGAAGAAAAGTTAGGAGTTTCAAGAAGAATTCCTTAGTTGAGGATCCTAGAAGTGTAGTAGAACAATTAGATCAATTTCTAGGGCCTAATTTCTACTCGTGGATGGAAATGATGTCTATTATTTGGTATGTTGTTTACTGGAGAGGAAAGAGGTATGATTAGGTGGGCACCTATGCAAGTGTGGAAAATGAATACAGAGGGCAGGTTGGGCCCTGGAAGGAGGCGGAGAGAGGAAGGATCCTGAGGATAAATTGTACTTATTATTGTCATTGTCTTTGTGATTGTTAAATGTTTATGTTGTGAAAGTGTTATGTTACGTTACATTATGTTATGTTATATCATGTACGAGGCTGTTGTGGAACAAAGGGTGTCTAAAGTGATACTGGGAAGACCCCCTGGGTTGTATTTTGGCTCACTGGAGAAACACTGCTGGTGAGCCAGGGGGAATACTGAATAAGAAATCAGGAACATAAATGGAGTAATGGGACCGGTTTTATAATTGAGTGCCCTAATCATAAGACCAAGTGCTGGGTGTTTGTTGAAGGTGAAGAACTGTATTGTTTGATTTGTGGATTTGGAAGGCAGTGGGAGAAACTGTCTTGATGATATATGGAAGTGCAGTTGTTAATGGTGCAATTGGTAATGGTATATGGAAATGTAATTGAGGGTGTACAAATAGTGGAATTGTGGAAAAGCAAACAAACAAAAAAAAAAACAACGGCAAAAAGGTTAAGGAAAACAGTGAGCTTGAGATATTAGAGTTTGGGTCGGCACAAGAACACATCCCCCACACTACCCCCCCCACCGCGGCTTGTAAGAACAACTTGGTGCGAGAGAGAGGGCTGGGGGCCGGAGCCTCCCGCTGTAACTGTGCGGGGTGTATTAATTGTGAATGGGGATGGGACGGGACAGTGAGAGTGAGAATAGCTGTCATCTGCAGAGATCTCGGGAAACCCGACATCCCAGTGTAAGCACTGGAAGCCTGGGGAGGGGAGGATGTGAAACAGAAATTACTAACATTATATTTCAGTAATGATGAAAGTCTGGAAAGTGAAAAGGGTTTGGGAAAAACACGGACTGAGGAAGGCAAAGTTGAGCAAGGTGTTACAGGGATGTCCTTACCTAGAAGAAGAGGTAAGGGGGAGCCTGGAAGGGCTCAGGGAGAGTTCCACCCCCACTGGACCGAAGGCAGCTGGGGAAGCAGGGTAAAGACGCTTATTTTCTGATATGGGTGCCTCTTACTCTGTGTTACATCAAGAATTATTACCCATAGATGATTTTTGTAATAGTTGTAGGAGCTCTGGCAAGAGAAGTTTACTTTTGGGGGACCAATTAAATACAGGTTAGGAGAACAAGTAGGATTATATAAATTCTTGTACATGCCAGGTTCTCCAAAACCATTACTTGGGCATGATGTATTAGAACAGTTGAATGTAGAGATTAAGTTCAGTAGAGAAAATTGGAGCTAAGTGTCAAGCAAGACCAATTGATGGAAAATTTTAAGTCTGGCTTTAACACAAACTGGGAAAAGCAATGTTGTACCCCCAGAAGTCAGGTAAATCCTAAATCAGGCATACACAGGATTGCAGGCATCAGGAATGCCTGGCAGAGCCAAAAATGCAGCCCAATAAAGGTTAAGTTAAAGACTGGAGCCAGCTTAACCAGGGTAAAGCAGTGCTCTTTAAGGATACAAGATTGCAGGAGGATAAAAGAAATAATAAATAACTTTTTGAATTTTGGATTATTAATTGGATAGAAATCCAAATAGAACACCCCAATCTTGCAAATGAAAAATTGGATGGCAAGAGCTATAGTTTGGTTCAAGCTTTGAGGGCAATTAATAGAAATGTTGAATATATACAACCCGTGGTGTATATCTTTATTAACCAAGTTAAGGAATAAGTAGGCGGGGTTTACCGTTCTGGATTTGAAGTACGCCTTTTCCTGCCTGGTTTTGCCAAAGAAAGTCTAAGATTATTTGCCTTTGAATAGGAAAACTCCAATATGGGAAGAAGGAAAAAAAAAAAATTAAAAATACACATATATATAAATAAATAAATAAGAAAAATTCAGCTAACCTGGACAGTGTTACCCAGGGTTGTGAGAACAGCCCAGTAATTTTTGAGAACTGGTCAACTCGTGAGCCTGAGATTTGGGTTCCTCCATCTCACAGTGGAACTTCACTGCAGTACGTGGATACTACAGTAACAAAGGAGGACTGTGTACAGTGGACTGTGAGTTTGCTGAATTTCTTGATTTAAATGGCTATCAAGTTTCTCAACAGAAAGCACAACTGATCAAAGAGAAGGAAGCAGTTTGTGGAACACCCAGAGCATCAACACAGAGCTACCTCCAAGCCAGCAGTGTGCACTGCAGGGAGGCTGTCTATGCCAGTTGGTCAGACCTACAGGAGGAACCGCTGGACAACGCTGAGGATTCCTGAATTCACTGACGGAAGCAGCTTTGTGAGACAAGAAAACTGTAAGGCAGGATATGCAGTAATGGCTACTGACAAGGTAATTGAAGCAAAACCATTACCTGTGGGGACTTCTGCTCAGAAGGCTGAAATAACTGCCTTGACAAGAACCTTATATATATGGACAGATGTTAAATATGCTTTTGGGGTGGTACCCACTCATGGTACCATCTGGAAAGAGCGAGGTTTTCTTACACACATGGAAAACAAATTCAGCATGATGTAAATCTACCAAGGAGCTGCGTGGCTGTTGTACATTATAAAGGACATCAGAAGAGTGACACTGTACAGGAAACTGGGAATATGATGATGGATCAGGTGGCAGAACAGGCAGCTGAAGGAAAAGAAATTGGTGAACTGGCTTTAATTCCAGACGGCAAACTTAAAATATCTGAACCTTAATCAGAACCTCTAAGGTATTGTAGAGAGGATAGGAATCTAATTAATAATTTAGAAGGGAAGAGAGCAAGCTGACAGGTGGGTGACCCAGATGGACACACTGTTGTGCCCTTTATTATTTTATAGAAATTGGCTCTAAGGGAACATAATAAAACACAAGGGGGTACAGACATCAGAAAGTAACTGTACAATCCTAGTACCAGGACTGGGTACAAGAGGGGCTTGTTGGGAAAGGGAATCTTTTAGGACAACAATTGCAAATTGATTTTTTTCAGAACTGCCAGGAAAAAGGAGGGTTTCGGTATATGCTAGTTCTAACAAATACCCTTTTCAGGGTGGCCAGAAGCATTCCCTTGCAGGACCAATAAAACCAAAGAAATGAAAGGTATTGCTGCAGGAGATTATACCAAGGTTTGGGTGTCCTGCAACAATACCCTTCAACCAGGGAACTCACTTTATTGCAGAGATTGTCCAACAGGTCAGTAAGCATTGGGAATAAATTGGCAATTGCACATATCACACAGACCACAGGCGCGTGGTCAGGTGGAAAAGATGAACTATCTAATTAAATCACAGGTTGTAAAACTGGGCCAGGAAGCTGGATTATCCTGGCCAAAGTTGTTGCCTTTGGCTCTCCTTAGGAGCAGAATGAAACCTAGAGCCAAAGAGGGGTTAAGTCTTTCAAAATACTGTACAAAAGGCCTTATGTTGTACAAACAGGATCTCTACCCAGGTAGGGAGTGAAATACTGAGCATGTGGTAAGTCTACAAGAACAGCTTCAGGAAATAGAGAAACTGGTTCTAGGAACTAGAGCCCAAGGCCTTGACGGCTTGATACATAATATTTTAACAAGAGATTATATGTATATAGAAGATGTCTTTCACATTTGCCCCTGAAATCAAGGTGGGTAAGTCTGTTCCGGTGCTGCTAACATCCCACACAGCAGTGGTTAAGAAGGTCCCTCAAATACAATGGAATAATTGTTAGAAATGTTCATTTGATTAAGTGCAGCATTTGATGTAAATGTTTATGTATCTCTTGTGAAAAACATCATTGCAAAGTATACTTACATCAGTAATTGTTTGGTATGTGGGCAAGCTAAGGATTTAAACTTTTCACTTCTTGTTGTCCCTGATGATTTTAAGGCGAGAAATCAAATTGTTGCAGGGTTTGAGTCACTGTCCTTGTGGGTGATGATCAACAAGAATGTAGATTGGATTAACTACATTTGTTATAATCAGTGGAGATTTACAAATTATACAAAAGAGTGCAATAAAGGGAACTGCAGAACAGTTACATGCCATAAGTAGGATGGCCTGGGAAAATAGAATCTCCTAAGATATGATACAAGCTGGAAAAAAAAAAAAAAAAGGGTGTATGTGTAATGCTGGGTACCGGTTGTTGCACCTTCATCCCAATAACACAGCTCCAGGTGATACAATAACTAAGGCATTGCAAGGGCTTACCACCCTTGCCAATGAACTGGCAGAAAAATCGGGGATACTTCTATCACTGGATGGTTGGAGTCCTGGTTTGGTGAATGGAAAGGGGTGATTGTATCCACGTTTACTTCTTTCATAGTAGTAGCAGGAGCCCGATGGCCACTGGTTGCTGTGTTATTCCCTGTGTGAGGGGACTGGTACAGTGATTGATCGAGACAGCACTATTGAAGCAAACACCAATGGAGTCACCACATTTGGATAAAATGATGGTATTAGAGGAGATGGGAAATAAAGAAAGTGGAGAAGAGGGAGATGTCTATAAAAGTGAAACTTTAAAAATTGCAGAAAGCAACAGTGTATGAAAAAAGAAAAGGGGGGGGGGGAATTGTGGGAATCAAATGTTGTTTCTGCATTAGAATTGGATAATATTTTTTATTTCATGAACTCTGTTGTCATAGTTCTTTTTGGGAGTCCTTCTACTTAACTCGGGGAAGATCTCGGATAGTTTGCATCACTTATCCTCTAGCCAAATCTTCCCAGGAATGCCCACTCTGTATATAGGTGTATATATGTATATTTTGTCACACACATTGCAAGAATATCCTGCACGAGATCAAACCGGAGAACAAGTCATGGTATGCCCGAGGAAGCGCCTGAAGAGACATCTGAAGGCCTGCCATCATCCCCCCCGGTGCTCTTTGTTTAACGAAAACTTCGGAGACAATCACCGTATCGATACGACGACAAGAAGAGCACTGAGACTTCTTGGAAACAACAGGATGGCTGCTGACTGACACCAGATAACACACAAATCAACAAATGTAAACTGATAAGATTGTGAACCTGGAGCACCCAGCCAATGGGGAAACTGGGCAGGGGATGGATAAAGGGAAAAACAGGGTATAAAGATTGTCATCTTGTGTCCGTAGGTGCGCTCCTGCTTGCGGGACGCCCGCCATTGCAATCACAAATAAAATCTGCCTCTCTGGATGTGGAAGAGGCCTCCTTGAGCTGCTGGACTGTTTCCCGCAGCTGCACGGTAAGGAGGCTGAATGTCTGCTTGAATGTCACTGGCACCTCCTGGTACCGCCTGCTACCTCCCTGTGTTATCTCCTCTCATTTCTGCGGCTCTGACCCCACACGTCAACCCCATGTCCCCTCAAGTCCCCCCGTGCCCCCTGGCCAACTTCGCTCCGGGTCGATGTCACCATGGGGTTGACAGGGATAGGGATGCCTGTGGGGTGCGTGGAGTCCTGGGAGAAGTTGATGGCCGTGCGCAGTGGGGTGATGGTGTCCTCATCTGTGACAGTGGGGTGGGGGCAGTGCCCCACAAGTGGGGGTCATTGCCCCCAAAATGGGGCTTGTGCCCCACGCGTGTGGGCAACTTGCATGGGGACTGCATTCTGGTGATGCTTTGTCCTTTCTCCAAATATGCTGTGACTTCAGCAATCCCATGTCGTGCCGCAGCAGAAATGGGGTCCTGCAGTACGTCAGTGATCTCTGACTTGAGGTGCGCAGGGGCTGCACGAAGTACGCACTCTACAGCCTCCCGACTTCTTTGGGGTTTGGGATCGATGTTTGAGCCAAAGGGCTTCACGCTGCCATGCGGGCAGGTGCCAGGTTCACCCGCTGAGGACACCAAATCCTAAAATAAGTTCACAATGGTCTTTAATTGCTGTGCGAGTAGATGACACATGTTTCTCACTGGGAAGCCATAAGCTGACCCCGGCAGTTTGGCAGACAGCGCTCGCTCCATTCACACCATAATCGCAGCCCTTTGCTGTCCAGGCTGCACACACAGCTTCTCAGCACCTTGCTGCATTAGTATAGATATCTGTACTCCCCTACTCATTAGAAATTTCACCAGTAGCCTTTGAGGACAGACTGGAATCAAAATATGTGGGCCTTCATAGCTCGTCTTTTTTTTTTTCTTTTTTTTCCTTCATGCTTTTATGGGAACTTTGAGATCACAGCCTGAAGCAGTAACGGAGCACCTGGTGAGGGGTGTAGCCCTGCAAGCACTGGTAATGGAAGGACTGATGTTTATTCCGTTTGTTTGCTCTTGTCTCATTTCTGGAATGCTTCAATCGCCCCAAGGTAATGCTGGTTGGCTGACTGAGTATTGCAACTCTGGAAATGCCTGGAGCTTTTCCGTAAAGGGATTCTGTGTTCTCCAGATCTTCTTTACAGCTCTTTTTAAGTTGAATATCTTCTCGTGAAGTCTCTGTTCCCTCTTTCGTGATTCTCCTTGCATGATCTCCAACCTGGGACTCCAAACTTGGTTTGTCTGCTACCTTGTTGCCCCAACTCTTTTTATGGCACATTCCCTCTGTGTCCTTGTGTCCTGTTTGTGTCTTGGAGTCCTCCCTGTGTCTCCTGCGCCACGTATTAATTTCACCCATGCTGAGTATTGTTTAAGGGCACGTATTTAAATTATGCTCCGTGTCTCTTTGGATCCCGTTCTGTTTTGCAGCTCGATGGGGTTTAAGGGTTCCTGGGGCTCTTCTAGTTAGTGGTTTAAGCACTGTGAAATCTGTGGAGCAGATAATAGAACACCACGAATCCCTTGTATGCAGGTGGGTTTGGTGATGGCTGTGGGACGCTCACTTAGAGATGGAATGGGGGTCACAAGGGGCTCGCCTTGCTCCCTGGGGTTTATTCTTCCAGCCCAATAAGCTACGTGGCTGGTGATAGAGTGAGGTGCGTGTATCAGGCTGGGACCTGAGCTTAAGAAAAGCCCCAGCCCCAGTGGCCGTTTTCTTCATCCTCGCTTAGTGTAATGCAGTCTCCACTACTTGAGCATACTGAACACGAGTATTCTGTTCCTGTTTTGTCTGGTTCTCTCCTAGACCTCCCTTACAGATTTGTCAGTAGTAACAGATGTCAGGGCACAGTTCTCAGAGCACGTTGTGGCCGACCACCCCAGGGTCCTAGGGTTCTTTCTGTTTTTATGGCAGATCCGGCTTCGTCTTTCTAGGAAACAAAGGATTGTCTTCTACTGGACCACTTTGTCTGGATCACCCCAGATATCTCCATCCCAATTGTCAGGGGATGCTGTTAGTTTCCTAGTCTGTATGATACCCAACCTCCCCACCCCTCTTCCTTCCATCCCCTGGCCCCCATTCAATAGCTAGCTCTGCCGCTGTGGGACCCACCAGTGTGATGAAGCAGTACCTCTGGTGTGCTGAATACTGGGACTGGCACAGAGAGGCTCTATGGCTGATGTGAATCTTCCCGACTGGACTACTTGGTGAGTTTCCCCGGAGCTGTTGAGCACACAGGCTTCCCCACCTACCCTGGTTGCTCACCATGCCATCGATGTCCTTTGTGGACATGGCTTCAGGTATCATACCAGAGACTCCTTAGAGTCGGAAGCGACCATTTATGATGATCTAGTCCGACTCACCCACAATGAACAGGGACATTCACAGCTAGATCAGGTTGCCCTGCGTGTCACCTTGGAAGGGACAGGGCATCCACCGCATCTCTGGGCAACCTGGTCCACTGCGCAGAGTCACAGAAGGTCCCGGGTCGGAAGGGACCTCGAGGATCGTGGATCTCCAACCCCCCCCCCTGCCACATGCAGGACCACCAACCTCCCCATTTCATACTAGACCGGGCTGCCCAGGGCCCCATCCAACCTGGCCTTGAACACCTCCAGGGATGGACGGGGCATCCACAGCCTCTCTGGGCAGCTGTTCCAGCCCCTCACCGCTCTCTCTGTGGAGAACTTCCCCCTGCCATCCAACCTAAATCTTCCCTCCCCCAGCTTAAAACGTTTCCCCTTGTCCCTTGCTATGAAGGATATTTTCCTTATATCTAACCTAAATTTTCCCTCCTTCTTTCCTTTAGCTCCCCTTTGGGTATCGAAAGGCTGTTACCAGGTCACCTCGGAGCCTTCACTTCTCCGGGCTGAACAGCCCCAGCTCTCTCAGCCTGTCCTCACAGGTGAGGTGTTTGATCCTTTGGTTCTTCTTTTTTTTTTTTCCTTGTGGCCGTCCTCTGCATGTGCTCCAACGGGTCCATGTCTCTTCTGCACTGAGGGCTCTTCATATGGACGCAGTACTCCAGGTGAGGCCTCTTCAGCACAGAGCAGAGGGGCAGGATCACCTCTTTTCACCTGCTGACCGCACATCTTTTGGTGCAGCCCAGGATGTGGCTGGTTTTCTGGGCTGGGAGGGCACTTTGCTGGCTCGTGTACAGCTTGCCATCCACCAGCTCTTTTGGGACAGGCCTAGGCTCAGCCCTTTCATCCCCCAGCATGTATTGGTAGTGGGGGGTTCTCTTGTCCCAGGTACAAGACACTGCGCCTGGATTTGTTGAAGCTGATGAGGTTTGTCTGTGCCCGCTTCTCAAGCCTGTCTAGGTCCCCCTGGCTGGCATCCTGTCCCTCTGGCGTGTCGCTGCTCCCCACAGCTTGGTGTTGTCAGCAGGGTTTCTGAGGGTGCGCTCGATCCCGCTGGTGATGTCACTGACGAAGATATCGAAAAATCTCAGCCCCGGCACGGACCCCTTTGAGATGCCATTCATCACCGATCGCCATCCGGACACGGAGCCATCGGCTCCTGCACTCCCTCCTGCAGCCGGGTCTTTGTCCATTGAACAGTCCACCCATCGAATCCGTGTCCTTCCAATTTGGAAAAAAGGATGTTGCGGGGTATTGTGTCAAAGGCCTTACTGAAGTCCTGGTAGATGATATCAGTGGCTCTTCGCTTGTCTATTGATGTCTAGGGACACCATCACAGACAGCCAATGGATTAGTCAAGCAGGATTTACCCTTGGTCCTCTGGATGCTCCAACAGGTCCATGTCTTTTCTGCACTAAGGACTCTACATCTGGACACGATCCCTAGATATGGGATTATGTAGAATATGGTCTCAGATAAGGGAAACCACTTTACTTCAAGTCCTACAAGAGCTAATGAGAACTTTAGAAATCAAGTGGGAGTTCCATACTTGCTGGCACCCTCCTTCTTCAGGGAAAGTAGAATGAATCAATCAGATGCTGACAAAGCACTTGTCAAAATGCATTTTAGAGACCAAATGACCATGGACAAAGCGTTTACCTTTAGCCCTTCTCAGAATACGAACCGCTCCCAGAAAAGACTTAGGAGTATCACCATATAACATGCTGTTTGGGTTGCCATACTTGAGAGGGAGGGGTGAGATGCTCACTCTCAAGACCAAGGATAAGTTTCTTAAGAACTCTTGGAAATCTGGCCCTCGTATCTCCATGGAGAAGTACAAAACATACCGAAAAACAACAGGTTGGTAATGGACCTCATTGGAAATGTATCATAGCAACAGCATCGGGGAGATTGCAAGCCTGAGATGCTCAACCAGTGAGCGAGTGCCAGGAGAGCATTACCTGCGTTCAGTTTAGAGTATAGAACGGAATGAATTTCGCTGACTGGTGCACAGTTTCTCCCTTGCTAATGGGGCATATGAGCCCAGTATTGCAATAACAAATAAACTTTGCTGCTATCATTAAGTTTCTTGCCTAACCCGAAATTTTTGAGTATTTCTCACATGGTCTTGTTCAATATGTTTGTCAGCTCCCTTGCTGAGGGGGATAGTGTCCACCCGTAGTAAGTACACTGATGAGACAAAGCGGGTGAAGTGGTTGGCACGCCAAAAGGCTGTGCTGCTAGACCTGGACAGGCTGGAGAGCTGGGTAGTATCAAACCAGATGAGCTGTAACGAAAGCAAGTGGTGAGTCTTGCACCTGGGAAGGAATATCCACAAGTATCAGTACAGGCTGGGATATGACATGCTGGAGAGGAGCTCTGCAGAGAAGAATCTGGGTGTCCTGGTGGATGACAGGTTGGCCATGAGTCAGCAGTGTGCCTTGGCAGCCAAGAAGGCCAATGGAATCCTGGGGTGCATTAAAAAGAGCAAGGGAGCTGATCCTCCCCTTTTGCTCCTCTCTGGTCAGGCCTCACCTGGAGTACTGCATCCAGTTGTGGGTTCCCTGATACAAAAATGACAGGGTTCTCCTTGAGAGAGTCGAGCAGAAGGCCACGAAGGTGATAAAGGGCCTGGAGCATCTCCCCAATGTGGAAAGGCTGAGTGACCTGGGTCTGTTCAGCCTTGAGGAAAGAAGACTAAAAGGGGATCTGGATTAATGCTTATTATATTAAGTGTGGGAGTCAAAAGGACGTGGCCAACCACTTTTTAGAGGTCTCTGGGGACAGAAGAAGGGGATATGGCCATAAACTGGAACACAAGAAGTTCCGCACCAAAACGAAAGGAACTTCTTCACAGTAAGGATGATGGAGCACTGGAGCAGGGAGGCTGTAGATTTTCCTTCTCTGGAGATATTTCGCCTGGATGCCCACCTGTGCAGCCTGTGGTAGGGAACCCATTTTGCAGGGGGGGTTGGACTCAGTGATCTCTGGAGCTCCCTTGCAACCCCAGTTTTGTGATTCTGTGATTTTATTCATTGCTTCTTGCAGCAATGCAGCGTTTCAGAAGAGAGAAAAGCACGGCGGGCGTAAACTGGGTTTCTGTGGTTGGTAAAGCTGTGCTGAGAACTGGGCTGACTACTGCACCTGGAAATGTGTGCAAAGTCTGCAGACACAGAAGAATTACTTTTCCTTGCAGGTTGAGCTTGTCTAAGGTAGGTGATTGCTAGGTGAGCTTGTGCTTTAAAGCATCAAGTTGTATAAATAAGGAAACTTTAAAAGCAAGTTTGCCAGTTCTTTTTTACCTAGGTGATTTTTTGCAAGGAGAGATTTGAAATGCTGCTTGCTAATGGAAGATGGAGAGAGGAGAATCAAGTCAAAGGCATGCTGTGCATAGCCACCACGTAGCATCTGCGCCGCTCTCCCCCTGCACAAAGGAGGAGCAGCTCAGCAAGCTTGGCCTGGGCCATGGAAGGGAGCATACAAACATCTGGACCAACCCCAACGGAGCGGGTTCTGCAGGTTGGTTGTCTTCTGCTGTTTGTCTCCCATCCTGTTGCTCAGGGGTAGATGTGTTCTTGATCAGTGCTAATAGGAAACTTTCATGACATTTTTGTTTCAGCTGTCCCAATGCTTTGATCCCTTGCTGCTGGGATGGGGCGTTTGCAGAATGACAATGTCCAGTCAGATTCTGGGGATGAGTCTACGCACCGGGGTATGTCTGGCAGGACTGAGGCTTGGGGACCAGGCCAGGTCCTATGAATTTGAGATCTGAGTTCAAGCCTGTGGGCATCGTCCAGGAGTTGGGGAAGAGTACGAGGCAAGGAAAGTTGGGTAAGAGGATGAGGCTTCGGACCAGGAACCTCTTCCATCGGTATTAAATCTTGTTGTTCTCTTTTTGGATTAGGAATCCATGTGGGTCTTTTTATGAAGAATAGCCTCGTTGTGCAGCTTATGAATTAATTCATTCACACCTGTTAGCTGGTTTTCTTTCCTACATGAAGCTGCAATTGAAATGGACACTTTGTGATCTGATCCCCTCTGGCATGCTCAGATCAGCCAAGTTGGCAAGGTCTGGCACAGGCTCATAGGCGAGGCCACAGCAGCTCTTCCGTTGTGACACAGAGCAGGGACATAGAAGTGGAAGAAGGCCCCACAGCTGTACAGGGGAAATTCCACACAATCATCAACTTTCCATCTGAAAGGTAAAGAGGACTTTGTTTTCCAGCAACCATCATCATTGTTTGGGTGGGTTGTGTTGTTGTTTTTTTTTCCCCCATTATTTCTTGCGCCAAAACATGCGGAAACTAAATTAAAGTAATGGTGCCTGAAGTGAATTGTTGCAGTGAATCTCCGCTCCCTTTGGACTCTGAGATTCAACTAACATATTCGGTTTAGCCACACGAGGCTGCCATTCCTTCCTTGCTGGGCACGCAGTCACGAGATGTATAAAGCCATGCTGACGTCTACCCTGGCCTGAGCTGGCTCTACCTTGAAACGTTGGGGTTTTCCAGCTGTCGGGGCCACATGCCTGAAACCAGTTCCGGTTCTCCTCTAAGCAGAGCTGTTGGTCAGACCTGCTGGCACTAGAAACTAAACTTGGCGGTGAGATGGGGCCGACGAGGTGTTGATGTCAGAGTCAGAGGTGCTTTTGAATTTCCTTTATGGCTGCACGGTTCCTCAGAAAGCAGTTACGCCTGCTGGCTCCAGAAGAGCCATCCCTTAGATGCTGTCCTGTACAGCCGCGGAGCCTTTGCTCACGTGCTCTGCATCTTGCTTGACACAGTTTAGGGGAATTTAGCCAGCAAGACTTCAGGGCTGAGCTATAGGAGCGGAACCATCCTCAACTGCTTGAAAGAGAGCGAGTTTCTAAGTTGTGCTTCAGCAGAAACCAGGCGGTGCCAGGAACAAGCAACTGTTGGCAAGAGCTCAGTGCAGCTCTTCCCTCACCCCGCACCACGCACGACTCACACCAGTCACTGTTTTCTCTCTCCAGACAACGTCCACCCAGCAAGACGAAGGAATCACCAGCTGGCAGTTGGCGTTCCTGCTTCAGCCTGCGGAAACCATCCTCTGTGGCCAAACGCCGACTGCAGCGCAGTCCCAGGGAGCCCTCAGAGACAGAAGTCGTGGTGCTGGCAGGTAAGGGTGCGAATCCAGCTTTCAAAGCCTTGCTTTTCAGCAACATAGAATTCATGCAATACAAGTGGACTTGTACCTCCTTCTAGCATTCAAGCCCGTGCCTAACAACAACTTCGGTTAACTCCTGTCTTTCCCAAATGAGTCTCTTGTTAAGTCAAGATCTGGACCTGCACAAGGATTGCTGTCAAGACAGTGGCACTGTTGCTGGAAGCCTATTTGCTTCTTTCCGCCATCACTACCTAACCAAATGTCAACGACCGCTTTCATAATTCAGCCTGTCAGTGTCTCGGTTTTGTTTCCCTAGGGGGGACGAGGAGACCACGGGATTCTTTGCTCAGCTGACAGCGCAGACTTAATTAACAGCTATTGCTAACTCCATTCTTTGTTGTTGTTGTTTAGAGCTGGCCAGGGAGCATCTAGCATGCTGCTTAAAGCTACCTGACAGACAACACCAAGACATTGGACAGTGAAAGTTTGACACTAACCCTTGTGTATCCTTCCTAGGTGAATCGAGCCCTTGTCTACCCAGAAGAGCCAGGGCAAGCAGCGATGATGCGCTGTGTGCTTCCATCAATGGAGAGCTCTTAGGAAGCACAAACTGCTGCTGTTCAGATGACAGCCTTCCACATAACAACAGCGATGGAGAGAAGGAGCTCATCTGAGTTCATGCCCTCATTTTTCCCGGCTGTGCTGAAGATGCTGACCTGAGCCTGCCAGACACCAGCCTGGTCACCAGCCTGGACTGTGACCCAGTGCCTTTGCAGAGCAGCCCAGCCCAAGCACAGTCCGAGTGCCCCAGCAGCAGCACCTCCATGCAGGAGCAGGTCAGCATCGCTGAGGAGAAGCCGAGCCTCTTGGAGGGGGACTTAGAATCACGCCTCCAGCTCCAGGCACCAGGCAGCAGCACTGAGAGCTCTGAGCCACTCTCTCTGTGACAAGAGAGGATGAGTCCCATCTTTACCCTGGACCTCTCATGCCCTCCTGTCTTTTACATAATAATAAAAGCACGCTCGTGCTCAATCAACGCCTTGACTGCCTTCCGAGTCTTCATTCACAGAGACTGGGACGAATGC